>NC_034420.1:1988518-2017024 GCF_002078875.1 Numida meleagris
GTGGTTTTGCACGTCTCACATCCTTTCAGGACAAGATGTCAGATTAAAAAACAAAAACAAAAAAAAAACCCTTTTAAAACTACAAACCCAAAGGTAGAAGGCCTGGCATGGTGGAGAATCACAAGTTCTGTGCCACACTGTTGAAAAGCAAAGCAAAAATGGAAGCAATCAGCTGGCAGCTCTGATGGCTTGTGAATCAAGTGAAAAGACGCAGCAAACAAAAACAAAATCATGTAAAAATAGAGCCAGCCAGGTTGGGATTGGACTTTGCCTCTTAATTAACAGCTCTCTCAGAACACGGTGGCAGGCTCTGTCAGCAAGACTGAAACGTGGGGCGTTGTTTAGACAGGCACCCAGGAACTATAGCTAGCACTTCCCATCCAGCACATGTCACTGAGACAGCATCAGGCTGTGCCAGCAGTTGAAATCCAATCCATTTTCTGAAATGACTCAGAAGTTTTCTGCTTGCCCCCGAATCTCCCTTTTAACAGCGTTTATGGTTTTGTAATTCCATTTTCTTATAGCGTTTTGTTTTGTTTTTAACCCTTTTCACCAGTTAAAAAGCAAATGTAAACCAGGGGGAGAAGCAGGCACAGAAGAGAGGGTGCAGCAGCAGTATCACAGGTAGGTTGCTCAGCACAAAACAAACAAACGCTTTCGCTCTTGCCTCTATTAGGGAAATTCAGGGTGTAGCACGTCACAGCAGATTGTGGCTGGAGATTGCGCAGTGCTGGCAGAGTATATGCGTTAGTCAGAGGTGTGCATGAGGCAATTGCTGCCTACTGCTGCCTAAGGATACCCATGTGGGTGTAGTCACAGCAGCAGCTGCCCTTTCCCTGCTGTAACCTGGGGTGGGTGTGCGTGCCAAGCAAGGATCTTGTTTACATGGCACCTGGTGTACCTGTGCTGCCTGCTAGTCACAGCTGACAGAGGGTCCAAGCGATGTGCTTTAGCTGGAATTGGATTTTCTGTTTCTGTGACAACATTGCTGAAAGTAAAATAGTTGCTCCATGCATACATTCATGCCTGCTTCAAAGTGCGCGTTTGATCTTTGTGGGTTTTGATAGGAGCGTTTCAGTTTTGTTATTTTCAAGAGGTCAGCATTGAAGCAAAAGCAAGGGGTATAGAAGCAGGACTGCAGGGGCCAGAGGTGGTAACAGGGGAATTGAGAGAATGGGAGAGGGCAGGAGATGAAAGCAGTGAGGAAGAAAAGAGGGGAAGATATAAAGCAGCGTTGAGTGGAAGGTGCTGCAGAAGAGACTGAATGGTCAGTGGTAAGCGTAAAAATAAAAGACAAGCGTAAAAGAATCTCAGGGTCCACACACAGGGGATACAGGCTTGATGCTACGCCCCAACAAGGACAGCCACAGAGGAGCCACGCGGTGCAGAGCCTTGTCACATCTGCTGAGGTGCCCATGCTTGGTCTGCCAGCACAGGGCACGGCAGGGACCTCGTGCCTGGGTGAGCAACATCCTCTCGGGTGGCTCTAACGAAGCCAGCAACCTAGCACAGTGAGACCAAACTGAGGGTCTGGCACAAATGCCATCTCATGCATGCCATGGCACCAGGTCCTGAGGGCTCCCAGAATCAGCCTCAGTGTTTCCCTGCAACTGGGAGACATCACTGCTCCTCTTGAGGGCTCTGAGACAGAACGGTGTAAGAGGCTCACCCGGGATCCAGTTAGGAATCTGCACAGCCAGGAAGCTCACCTCAATGTCCTGGGGCCACGGATGCCTCAGGACTGCGTTAGCAGGGTGGAAGCACTGGGAGGTGCTGCTTTTGGTGGGACGGCAGCCACACCATCCAAGCTTACCAAGTGCATGGTAAAGCAGCAGCCTCAATTAAACAGAGCTGAGTCAGGAGGAGAATAGATTTACCAGTCCATCTGCACCCACACAGGGCTCATGCTGCACTGCTTCCTGCCTGGGAATGGGATTGCTGCCCCGCTGGTCTCTGCTGTGTCCCAGGGTTGGCACAGTGTGCATCAGTTGGGGCTACAGCCACAGTGCCCATCCCCCCCTCACCGCTGCAGGGCTCACAACCATTCCATTCACCATCACTGCCCACTCTCTCAAGAGAGAAGCGTTCTACTAGAAACATGCTGGGCTTCATTCTTAGGAAGTGACTGGATCTGAACAGAAGCGCTGCCTCCTCCTCACTGCAGAGTGTTCCTGGGGCCTGTGGAAAGAGAAAGCGATCCATAATACCAGCGTGACCGCCAGCACGGGGCCGGCAGCCCCTTTGCCCCCTCCTATGGTACGGGCATCCTGAAACAGGCAGAAAACAATGGAGAGAGACGATGCTGTCCCAAAAGGCTCAGCATGAACTAGGCTCAGCGATTGCTGCTTTGCCAGCAGCGCAGCCCGAGCAGTTTGCATTCACCTCCCGTTCACACAGCCTTTGTGTAATAAACTGCCGTAGCCCCAGAGAAGGGAACATTCAAAAAAGTGCCCCGAGGCAATGCATAGCAGAAGCCTGAGAATCCTACTGTATGAGTCACTGACCTCCACACACTGCATCTATTTCAGCCTTTAATTAATAAAGTTTTACATTTCTATAGCACTTTCCATCTGGGAAGATCCTAAAATGCTGTGAGGACTTAAGAGCACGCAGCACCGCGGAAATGTGGTTCCCAGAGAGGTGGGACTGTGCAGGGCAGCAAAGCTCAGCCAAGGGCATGGGGAGAGAATTCTTAATTTTAAATAGAGCCTCTGTTATATCACTGAGCATTTCATACCCATGGAGAATAGAAGATTTTAGTTTCTAAGGCACCACTTGAATAAATAAGCATTGTAGACTGCTTTCTTTATCCTGGTGGGAAGCAGTGCAATACAAGTACTGTGTGATTTTAATTTAGAGTGTGAGAGGACCCCAAGATAACCAGCATCTTAGGCTCAAGGCTTCCCCCTTCCCGATGAGCACCTTATTCCCACATGCTGGACATGAGGCTGAACACACCGCTCTTCTTGGCCCAATTCTCTGGGCAGAGAGGCCTGTGCCAATGAGCTGGCCTTGCACCGGGGGAACCCAACCATTGCTCAGCCCCATTGACACCCCCTGGATAAGTGCTTGGCTAAAGTGGGCTGGCATCTGTTGGATGCAAAAAGATTTCAAAGGGTTGTCAGCATTCTCTTTTGCTCAGTGCAGCTCCAGTCTATTTTTATCTGCCTCTTTCTGGAAGAAATACATGGGCATGGACAGGGCTAGTCGTAAAATTTCATTGCTTCCCGAGGAGAAATTGCAGGCAAATTACAGACTAGTGCACTCCTTTTATGTCTGTGCTGCTCGGGGCATGTCAGCAGTGCTGCATTCCCTTCCACCCTGCCACATTCCTCACCACCCTTCCTCTCTGCTTGCTGCTGGAGCTGCTGACGTGCCTCCATAATTAAAGCACCCTGCTCGTTCACACTGGGCTCGGCGTGGTGGCAGTGGGTTGCTGGTGAAACTCACATCCCTCTCCTGTGCAGACAGTAATACATACAAGAGGCCTTTATGCTGCTGCGGGGAAACAGATGCAGAGCAGATTGGTGCCGTTCTCAGATCTATAGAATCACAGAGTCATTTAGATTGGGAAAGACCTTGAAGATCATCATGCTGACCATGAGGTGGGCAAAACCCAAGCTTGTGTCCCACCATTCCCAATGCCTGAGTCATGGAATCACAGAACTGCAGGGGTTGGAAGGGATCTCTGGAGGTTACCTAGACAACTCCTCGCCAAGCAGGTTCACTACTGTAGGTTGCAGGGGAAAGTATCCAGATGGGTCTTGAAAATCTCCAGAGGGGTTCCGAGGTATCTCTCCTCACTGAGCTGGAAATCCCACTGCCATGCATCAGAACTTCCTCCAAAGGGAGATATGCTGTCATCAATGACAAGTATTGCCACCAAAATGTAATCAAAGAGGGAGTTATCAACTTAAGTGTACTGAGGCATTTCTGTTTCAGAGAAGAGAATTATCACTGAGAAAACAGTCCTGTAAGGTAGATGCTATTGACAGGAAAATAAAAGGAATACAGTCCTTACCAGACAGACCTAAGTTGCTCCAAATTGCTGTCAGCTTGAAATATCTCACTGGTAATTTGTTTTCAAATACTTTCTCCCTAAATTTGATTTGTTGCCGTACAGTGGAAGATCTATTCGGCACGGCATCTCGGAGAGCGTCCCTGTGTCCCCTCGCCGATGGTGAGCTATCACTTCTAGGAGCTGGCAGCATTTGTTATAAAAAGGGACATCATTGCTTGAAAAGCAGATTTTGTCTGAGGACATGGATCTGCTGCTGTTACAAATAGCGGCCAAGATCACTGGGAGGGAAGTCATCAGGGAAAAAAAATCGCATCTCCTCTCATCTCTCAGCCTGTCCGCATGGGCAGCTGGCAGTGCTCAGTGCCCTGGGGCATGGAAAGGATGGGGCAGCACTGTCCTGCTGTCCTACTGGTTCCCTAATTTCCTAAGGAAAAATATTTCATAAATATCACCAGGATATTTCTTAACCAGAGAAAATGTTGGTGGGGTTTTCCACCTCCTGGGGTATTGTAGAAAAAGAATGAGCATTCCACCCAGCACATTCATCTGCTGATCTGCTTTGCTCCAATGCAGAAGAGAACGAAGTAGCACTGACTTGGGAAGCATCCTGCTGGGTTCAATGGTGTCTTGTGGGGCATGTCTGGGGCATCCTCTTACCTCTGAACATGCATTCCCAGCTCTCCAGAAACATACATCACTGAAGCAAAGGAGGACAGCATATGCCTCCAGCATCGCTTACTTCTGGGTCTTTCCAGGAAAGCATTGGCAGTGTTAGCATATTCCTGCTGATGTCAGAACGGTGCCGCACTGTATCTGGAGCAGCAAATCCCCAGGTGCCACTGCCAGGCTTCGGGACTTTGTGTGTCCTCAAGCACAGGGACATTTCTCCTCTCTGCAGGAGAAGCTGGAGCAGCACAAACCCACCTCTTGCTGCTTAGAAAGACATATATCTATGCATCACATCCAAACCCCTTCTAGAGCCTCATGGCAGGAACTGGAGTTGTAAAGAGCTCAACCATTTATAGCTCTAATGTTGTGGGAAGCACCAACCAGCCGCGTTCGTCCTGCTGGAGCAGAGCAATGGGTTCCCAATGGGACTGAGGAGCAAGGAGCAATGCCACAGTGCAGGGCACCCAAAGCAAAGCAGTTCACACACAGTCCAACCCCAACTATCACCACCCGAGGTGCCTCCTCTTTGTCCACAATAATGAGCACCAGTTAGGTGGAGTAGGAGATTCCTTAAATGCAGGTTTAATTGGGTAAATCAGGGAGGGATGATAGGTTTTGTAGCTCCACAGACATTGTGTCAAAGGCGTGGTTTGGAGATTTTAGGAGGGAGCCTGTGGGATGTTTCTCCAGAGGGACATGGGGAGAAAAAACATAAGGGGGTGGTTTGGAGCCAAGTGGAGCACCTCTGCTTGCCTGATTTAGGACAGAAGAAGGGAACTACCAACCAGAGCTCCTTTCTCATCAGTCTCCATCCTGGGGTACATGGACTTCTCGGGGAGGGTCTGAAACCCCAGCACCTTTCACTCAGCTGCTTTGCAGTGCATCAACCTGAGCAGTGGTAGAAGAAAAACAACGAAGTAAGAGGAGTAGAGTGCCTGTAACCATGGCGATGCTCCCAGCTCCCTCTGCAGCTGCATCCCTCCCGCTGCATCCCTGGGGCTGGCAGGCATGGGGAAGATGGAGATGCCCCACAGCAAGTGGGGATTGGCCCCACCAACTGCATCTTCCAGGGAAAAAAGTGCAATTCAAGGGGAACACTCACCCCAGATAATATGGAAGTGGTAGTGACCACGCTGTGCCACCAGGGCCTGGGTACACCCATGTACAGGATGAGAACTGCCCAATGCAAATGTTGGCATGAGTGTGGTCCGGCTCCATCCCCAGGGGGCATCGCCTTGCTCCAGCTCCATGCTGGTCCTTCCTTCTGACATTTGGGCCACTGGGAGATGCTGGGCCACATCCTCCAGCACAGCCTGGATTTCAGCCCTTGGCAGCTGAGGAACTGCTGGTTTGGCTCTCATTAAGGGAAAGTTGTTTAATTCCTTCGCAGCTCAGCGCCGCCTTCCTGCACAGCTCTGTTAGCAAGGTCTGCACACAGAATATTAGGGATTAATGAGACAGGTGATTAAATGCAGTTCTGCTTAAATTCAATCCCGAGAGAATGGACGTGGAACTGCCCTGCTGTGAATTAGGCAATAAAGTGGGGGAAAGTGGAAAACATGGCAGGGACTGGTTCTGTTTCATTAGTGCTCTCGTGCCTAACGATCCCAGCACCTCTGCTGTCAGAAAAAGGCAGAAGGCACAATTATAGCACAATTCCAGCAAACCTGTGCAGGCTCTGGTCTCGCACTGTGATCCTTGGCTGCCAAGCCAGTATATAAAGGATGTATAAGGGCTGGTGATGCACTTGGGTGGAAGAAATAGGGCAAAACAGCCTTTCAGTGCCAGCATTTCCAAGCCTTGAGTCCAAGAGCTTAGCAGCAGCACCACCACCCACTTCTTCCAAGGGAACCAAGGGCATGGGTTTGCCTCGTGTAGTCCAGGGTAGCTGGGAATGCAGCAAGATCCCTGATTAAAGAAATCTCATCCCCAGGATCATAAATGAGCCATCAGATGTCAGCGTCAAAGCCACAAGCCCCCAACCCAGCTGTCCTGTGCAGCTGGGGACATCCACGCTGGCAGGTCCGAGGCAGTTAAGGCTGCCCAGCCCATGCCCTCTGCTCACAGCTTCATTTTCCTTCCAAAATACCAGGATAAAACTACCCCTGAGCATCACTAAAGTCCTTGAGAGAAGATAACTTCAAATCCTCCATCTGCTTGCAACGCTCCACCAACTGAGAACAGGGAATAGGCACAAGCTGAGCTCTCTGTGCTCAGCAGCAGCAATGTAGCTCCTGCTGAAACATCTGGGTTTGTGCTCCCCCAAACCTTGCGCTCAGATAAAGCCATGCTTTACTTGTGCTCGGCTCATGCTGAATACAAAGAGGCCAACTCCTGGTGGCACAAGGGCCCAAATTCCCACTTTCTCCCGTTATCCAGGTACAGTGAGCTGCTCAGGAACAGAGCATGCTGCCTGCAAACCTCTGCTCTCTGTTCCCTGAGGTTTGCTCAGAGTTCATGCCCCAGGCTGCAGTCTGATGGAGCGAGCCAGTCCTGCGCGCTTCAGATGGATATAAAAAGGATATGCAATCAGACATGCACTTAAGCAAGTATATTACCAAGCAAAATGACTTTGGTTTGACTAAGCTAATTAAAAATGGAACAAAGCAATGATCAGATTAAGGTCATAATTAATAACTCCATAGGTTCAAATTATCCAGTCACCAAATAAATACTGCATGTCAGCGGAGGAAGACAGCAGATGTCTGGAGGGTATGGGTGTCCTGCTCAGAGCTCCTGCAGAGGCAGCAACTATCTCTGAGTGCAGCTTACTGAGGCATCGCATTGGGTTCACTGTCAGGAAGACCCTCTTTGTAGGGCTCCAGGGTGTGGGAATCGTGGGGACTGCAGGTAGGTGGGGGCCCCTGGGTCCCTCATCCCAATAACCAGTGCAGGAGCCACCACTAGCAGAGACCACATCCTCTTCTCTTCCCTTGCAGCCATTCTCCTTTGGGGGATTTGTAATGCTTTGAACCTTTTTAAGGCATCACAGAGCCACCTGTGACAACAGGTGCTGTTAGCTACGTTGTCTGTGGGCAAGGAGGAGACCTCTGCACGTCCCCAGTACCCCAAGGGCTTTGCCTCACACCTTGGCTGCCTTCAGCTCTATCTCACTCAGTGTGAACCTCCCAGAAAGGATTTGACATAGCGGGGGGAAGAAAAGCTTTGTCATGGCTGAAAACAGGGCTTTATTGCAGTCCCAGCCCCCAAACCTTCAGCCCCTCTCTTGCAGGTGGCAATGACCCTTAATCATGGCCTAAACCACCTCCCACTCCTGGAATACAGCTGGGGATGGGCTGCCACACCAGCGCATCCAAATTTATAGAAAACAACCCAAATTTTGCATAAAACCTGCAAGTGGTGGCTGCCTGCTCCAGGCTGTGGGGGCAAACTAGCAGTCAGGGTCTGGCCCCAAGACCCTCATCCCTCCTGGCAGATGGAGGGGAGGCACAGCCACAGACACACACTCAGGAGCCCTCTGTACCAGCAGCAGAAGCATTTTCCCAGGGGAAAAAAACCTTTTATGATTTATTACTGTTCACAACATAAAATATCATTGCAAATCTAGCATTTCATTGCTTAGGCTGCAGCCCTTGGGAAAACACTGCTAAACCACACCAGCAAAGCCCCAGGCGCTGCAAGAAGCCACAAATCAATTGCATGAGAAGCCACAGCACTCAGGTCCCTGAGCAAGAGAACCTCAGGGCTCCATGTGTCCCTGCCCTGCACCCCCTGGCACAGCAGCAGCAGGCTCACATGGCTCATCCCCATGGCAGGAGGGCAGGCACTGGGATTCCTCCAGGTGATCCTTCCCTGCTGTGCTTCCCTGCAGCTCTGCAGCCGGGAGGGAGAGCAGCACCGCTGTGCTCACAGCAGCTTCTCAGCACCCTCTGTCTTCTTAATTAGGGGAGACATTACTGCCTGTGACACAGGTTTTGAGGCTTCTGTCCTGCTACCAAAGCCCTAAAGAGGCTTGAGCTGCAATTTGGTGTCCAGCAGGTACAGGTGAGCAGCACCTGGAGGTGACCTGATCCCAGTGCTCCTGCTGCTGGGCAGCGCCGGCACTGGGGCACTGCTGGGTCTGCCCTCTCTGCAGGGCACCCGCACTCATGGCTGAGTATCACAACCTCTATGCCAAAAGAAATCTGTTTTTGTGTTTAAAAATGTTAAGGAAGCAATGTACTTAGAAACAACAAAGCCCTCCCAGGTGCACAACAGTAGGTAAAAACCCCACAGCGTCTCCTGGCTTCAGTAGCCAAAGGAGAGAACAAACTTAATTGCTTTTGTAATGAGACGTGGAGGCACTGTGCTGGTGGCACAAGTGAGCTTTGCCCAGTGGTTGTGGGAAGTGCCCCTTTGTGCAGCTGCAGGGTTTGGTGTGTTGGTGCATCAGGGAAATGCCGTTCCCACGCATGGAAGGGAGTAGCTCCTCAATACAGGCCTTTGGGAAGCACAGGACCGCGCTTTTGTTAAAAATGCTCAAAGCACTCACAGGAGCAGCAGCAGGGAGGGTGCAGGGAGCAGTGCTGCACCGCTGGCTTTGTCCAACACTAAAACATTTCCCTCAGAAATGCATCCCGTTGCAGTTTCTCTGCAGTTTCCAGCACAGACAGAGCCTTTGCAAACAGCCCAGCGCTGTTTCTGCATGTGTTTACACTCTGCTATTTTGGGAGCCTGTTGCAGACCCTCTCAGTTGCTCTAGGAGCGGCTGCATTCATTGAAATGCCAGCCCTGCTGCCTATTGATGCTGGGATTTGGGGCATCGCATCCTAAATCCTCAGTGTTTGGCCAAGTTCACATGTTCAGAGGACTGTGGCAATGCTCTGGGTATGGAGTTTTGTCAGCAGCAGCTGTAGCAGAGCAGCCAAGAGCAGGAGGCTTTGCCAATTACACGATCCCACTGTTAATTATCTTCATTAAGAACACGCCGCTGGGTGACATCTCCACAGTGGTTGGGTCCCACATCCCCAGAGCTACACCTGTGGACATGTCTGGAGCATTCTGAGGGCTCAGGGTGATGGGATGGTGGGGTGGGGGCATGCAGGGACCACCCCATTGCCCCCCAGCTCCTTCCTCCCCATGCAGGAGGAAGAGGAGGGAGCAGGGATGCACAGGAATGCTCCACCCCTGTCCCCAGTGCATCCCCACGCTGAGGACATGAGAGATGGGGAAAGCTGGAGTGTCCCCTCCAGTCCCTCCTATCCCAGCCTGTTCCGTAGCCCTCAGTCACTGTTTATGAAAAGCAAATGTTTTGCTGTTAGCTAATCCAGCTTGTTTGTGAAAGCCCTGAAGGCTCGTTTTAATTGCGAGTAAATGATTCTTAACGATATAAATCAGAGCCAGCAGAGGCCGGGAGCATTTGTGATATCTTGCACTGTAACCAGGAGTCAAGAAATGAATTAAGCTCAAATTGAAAAGAGGAAGGTTTCAATCTGAAATTGGGCAAATACGAGACTTCATCAAGTAGAGATAATCACTGTGCGGGATAATAATGAGGCTTCAGCTTAACGGTTTTGCACAGAGAATCCCTAACATGCCCGTAGCAGATTTTGCTGCCGCAAGCATTGCAAGAGACAACTCAATAAGGAACCCAATGGGGAGCAAACACCGCAGCTGCCCTGGTGCCCCCAGCCTTGCTGCGTGCACTTCAGTCCCTTTGGGTCCCAAAGCCGTGGGCATCCCAAGCACTGCTCCGATAAGCCCCTCCATGTGCTTACAATGGGTATTTTTGGGAAATGCCTTCCAGTAAATGGCCTCACACGGCTGCCTGGGAGCAGGGCCCCCATTCCTGGGCTGTTTCAGGACAATGGCACTGAAGGGCACAGTGTGGTGATGGGACCTGGTGGGCAGGTGGTGTCCGGCCTTGGGGACACGGATAGCCTTTTCCAACTTCAGTGATTCCACGATTCTCAACCTCTACTGACAGCCCCGTGCTTATCATGAAGGAGTGAGTCACATCCTCACCTCCACCCTCAGTAGCTGAAAGCTGACTGGCTTTGCCTAATCTGCTGCGCAGCCATCAGACTAAATGCAGGACAAACACATTCATGTAGTTTCCCAACAAGTCCACGGTCTCTAGGTATGAAGCGAAAATCCATCGGGCAAAGGCGGAAGAGCTCACGCAGCCGCTGCCCTCGCAGTGCTACGTGCTGTGTCCTCGGCAGAGCATTAGTCATGGAGATGCCATGAAGTCAGCCAGGATGCTCGCTGGACTGAGCAGGAGGGAAAAGTCAAGCTCGAAGGCAAGGTGAATTGTTTCTTGGCTGTAAATTATATTTTTGAACCAGAAATGAGGTCTCTTCTGGGAAAGGGTTGAAAAAATCCACGAGCTCAGGAAAATAAATGTATTCACATCACCACCCACCCAGGCCAGCACCCAACCTCTGATAGCCACCAGGGGCTGGGGCAGCCCCTGCCTTCACCCCACTTGGCTGCCGGCACCGTAGGGCAAGTGACTATGAAGGGTTGACCTGAGACCAAAGCAAAGCCCAAGTTTTTGGCATCCCTACTGGAAGAGGGCTGAGCCTGTGCCCACACTGGTAGCAGTGTTACCCCATGGGTCCCAAGGCGTGGAAATGGCCTTCTGCTCTCCCCTAGACCCCAAAACACAGCACTATTGTATGACACTGAGACCCATCCCAGTACATCACATCACCACTGCTGCTCCCTGTTCTGCTGCATGTAGGCTCCATGTGAAGGACATCACTTCTCCCAGAGAGCTCCCAGGTGAGCCCAGCCAGGGTCACTCAATTGGATAGGAGTCCTGTGGGGCTGGATAGCACACAGTCCTTGGGGACACCTTTGGACCATACCAGCACTTTGCACTGAGCACCCACAAGGATGGAAGACATTGGGAGCACTGTGGTGCATGAGGGTTAATGGAGCCGGGTTGCTTTCTCAATGTGAAAACAGGCTTTTTCCTCTGGGAGTGTGGGGTCTGTGGAGTGACATGCATTGCACTGGGGATGCTCAGAGCTGCTGAGACAATCTCAAGAGTAAAGATGGATTTTTAATGCATTTATTATTGCCAAATATCTTCAATAACCTTTCCAGCACAGTGATGGGCTTTAAGATAAAATTCCAAAGTAGAGAAGAACATCTTTGCCGGGCAGGCTGGTAAAACAGCAATGCTGCCTGCCGCCCCTGCCACTACTCTTGAGAGGGTTTTGATCACTTCTCATACATCTATGGCTGCTCCCACTGCACCACAATGAAAGGAGGCAGCCCCACAGGGGGATGTGGCCCTCTGGGTGATCCCTGGCCAGCCCCAGCCCATACTGCAGGATGTCCCCACGGCCAGCGGCTTCTGTGCAACCAGAGAGCAGCTGGGTACCAATCCCATCCACCCACATGCACGTAGGGTAGGACAGAACATGACAGCGGGGTACCAATCTCATCCATCCAAATCCATGCATACAGGATAGGATAGAATAGCTGAGTATCCATCCATATGGACATAAACATATAGATATATATATATAATTCTTTTTTTTTTTTTTTCCAAGAGAAGAGCCCTTTACCATTTCAGGCACACCGCAGACTGAATTTCCATGCTGCACTTCTGATGGCACAAGGAGCAGAGCAGTGCCACACTCCCGTAACGCTGTGCTGTGTTTCGGGGCCGGCTGCCTCTCCCCGCCAGCTGCAGGGCAGGACGTTGCTCTCAGCTTGTTGAGCTCCACAAACATCTGCAGAGTTTGGGGAAGCCCCGGAGCACTGGGCTGAGCCGTGCCGTGCAGCACCTTGGGAGGCGAAGCTCCTGCGCTCCCACCCGCGGTGCTTTCAATGAGAAACTGCTTGTTGACGCACGTGGTGCTTTGTGATTACCGAACTACAGCGCAACAGATCCCACCGGCACGCTGCAGAGCTTGGGAGTGAATACACGAGGCAGGCTTTGCATCTTTTATGTGCGTTAAACATCAGCTGAAATGCAATTAATTCTTCCCGCCTGCACATTGGGGATCGCATGGTGCTGCAATATTGATGGGCTCTTGACATGAACCCACCCCAGGGTCCTGATGTTTTGCAGGCAGATGGCTTGCCCCAGCTGAAGCCACCAGGTGCGATGCGTGGCCATGACCCTGGGATGGTGCCTCCCCCCGTGGCACTGCCCCACTACTGGCACTGCTCAGAGCACAGTGGCCATTGCCAAAACATGGTCAAGAAGCAGCATTCATGAATTATTACAGCCATCTCCAAACCCAGCACAGAAGTTGTCCTGATGAACTCCAGGTGAACTTCCTCACAGCCATGAAAGGAATGGGCTGGCTGTGTGCTCAGAAAGGGCCTCTGGGGACACTGGGGCAGTGGGAAGAGCCCGATGTCCTCACCCATGCTGACCCGAGTCCTGGAGACGTTTAAGGTCACCTGGAGACCCTCAGGGTCAGGCTGGACAGGGCTCTGAGTACCCTGACCGAGCTGTAGGTGTCCCTGTCCATTGCAGGGGAGTTGAACTAGATGATCCTTAAAGGTCCCTTCCAACTCAAATGATTCAATCGTTCTATGAAAATCTGCTTTGGATCAAAAAGTCCCCAACGAGAGGCTTCCCAGGACAAGTGGTACCCTTCTGCATGAAGGTGATAGGGATGGGAAGGATGAGGGCTTCTCCTGAGACAGGTGTCCCCTGATGGGCATCACTGACTTGGGCTGGTGCCACCAGTCCCTACTGAGCATTATGGGATAGGCAAGGCGTCCAACCCAATCCAAGCTCCTGCCTCATCCCTTGGGGTCATCCCAGGGCCAGAGTTAGAAAATCCCCAGCTTCTCAGTGTAAGCAGACCAGGAGCAGGAGAGCTGGATGGGAAAAGAGAAGAGGCTTTTGCAGAAGGGACACAAAGAAATCTTTCCCTTTCCTCATTCACTCTCACCTACCCATTCCTGGGTGATGCCACCCTCATTTTGAGGGCAGTCATACAGTTCTTGCTGTGGCTCCACGCAGCATGCAGGGTGGGAAGCCCTGTGATGGGTTCCTGCTGGTGCCAAAGCCGGCTGTTGGTTCCAGTGCTGCTGCATGGAGCTGGCAGCTCCCATCAGCAGGGCTTCAGCCAGCCAAAATGCATCTGAGACACTGCTAGAGGTTGAGTTTGAGTGTGTTTCAAGAGAAAAGCAGAATTTAACTGGATGAAAGCAGAAAGACCAATTTTTTTCTCCTCTCAATAAATGTAAGTTCTACTTGCTCCCAAGTTGACCTAATAATTGTAATTCTAAATTAAATGTAAATGTATTGGCTGCTGGTAAAGGTCATCCCACAGAAAACGGCTGTGTTTGCCTCTTCTTCAGATGCATGAATACTAAGCATGTATAATTCACAGAATCATTAGCAGATAAAGACATTCCCCACCTTTGCTCCCTCACTCTCAAGCAAATCCATTGCACAAGTCAGCAAGCAAAAGGAAATCTGTTCAGTCCTACCTTCCATAGCCGGGTCCATCTGCCAGAAAAAGTGCAGTGCTCAGCGTGGCTCAGGACCTAGCAGGAGGCTGCCCGAGCTCAGGTGTGTGCTCGGAGGGGAGCAACCCCGTGCCCTTGGCTCACTGCTCCAGCAGGAGCCTTCCCACCAGAGCCAAGGGATGGGAAGGTAAGCACCAACAGAGGGGAAGTTACAGCACAGGCCACAACAAATTGTCACTTGGCAATAGGAGAACAGGCCCAGAGGCAGACATGGGCCTGAAGCCTCATCCCTGGGCACTGCTGGGAGCACTTCCCGTGCCAGCACATCCTGCTTTCATCCCCACCAGCCCCAAGAAAGGGCTGCTCTGGTGGCCCTGGTCACAGCCACACCTCACCTTGGGTGGGATGCAGCCCTGCCAGCCAGGCCCAGCCTATGGCAGCCACCCCAGGCACATCTGAAGCTGCTGTAACAGTAGGACCTATAGCTGCTGCCAAAGCCCCTCCATCCCCCAAGGACAGGAGCCCTCAGCTCCCCTCCTACCCAGCAGTACCCACAGAGACAGGATACCTACAACATAAAGAGTGCTCTACACCAGAAAACAGGTGCTGCATCATGGCTGAGCTATGGGCTTTAATTGCCCTGAGCAGCCTTACCTGGGACCCCCAGCTCTATACAAGATCTAGCTCTTCCTTTCTTCCCTTTTCAATCTGAGTTGATTCCTGTGAGCTGGTCAGTAGGGTCTAAGCTGCCCTGCAGGGTGTTCCCACCAATGTTGCCCCGTCCTGGGCACTACACCATAGTGCTGAGCTCTGTAACAGTGCTGACAGCCCCTGGCATCATAATAGCGTCAGGGCCTGCTGACAGCATGCAGAGGAAGGAGCAGGAGATAAGGCCTCCTGCTGTGCCTGGGCAGCAATTTGTGAACAAGGAGAGCAGAAAGCAGCACTGCGGGCAGGTAAGCACCGGCTGTGGTGGGTGGTTGGGTTTCAGTGGCGCTTCTGCATTTGGGCAGGGGACTGGGAGGTGATGGATGGCCTTGGCCAAGTCCTTGTTGCTGTCCCAGGCAGAGCTGTGTGCCAAAGCTTGTGGGATGACTTCTTGCTACATATCCCACTTTGTCCTGCAGTGAGGAAAACATGAGCACTGCTGGGGACTTCAGCTGGCCAGGTTCTGCCAGGTGCTCTCAGAGGTGGGGAGATGTGCTGTTGTCTTGCGATGTGTTGATCCCCTGTGAGGATTTGTTGCAGGAGGTGCCAATCTTCCTGGCCCAGCAGCACCTCTCCCGATCCTAACAGCGGGACCTGGGTGCATCTCCTATGGCCTGGGCTCTGTCCTTGTGCCTTTCTGCAGCTGCATGGAGCGAGGCAGGAGGTAGCCCCTTCCTGGGGAGGTGCTCGCTCATCCTGACACCTCTATTTGCATAGAGGCATTTGGGGCTTTTTGTTGTTGGCTGACTTATTGTGCGAGTTCTCAAAGCTGTGATACTGAATTATAAATTGAGACACTGTATCCGTGAAAGATTGCTCTTTGACTATAGGCAGCATTATCGAATATGGCAGTCACAATAAATGCTTGCTATAAAGCCTAGCTAAATATGCTCTGCAATCCAAGATGTGCAAATCAAGCAAGGAGAAAAATAACTGTAATATTTTTTCCAAACAAATCCAGAACCTTGGGTGATGATTTTGTTTAGCTTTATGTGTTGGCTCCTTGGCGAAACGCTCTGGCAGCAGATAATGAAATGACCTACTTCTGCTGTCTTTGCTCATGACAACACATAAATTAAGAATTATGCCCTTTCAAATTAAACTTATCGTTTTTGTGGAAATGGGAGCACGGAGCAGGGCTGTGTGCTGGGAGCAGGAGCTGGTGCTGCCCGTCCCCTGGGGCTGAGCGTGGAGGCTGCTGTGCCATCAGCTCTGCCTCCTGGGGACCTCGTGGGCCTCGGGGCCAAGCGGTGCCGCTCAGCCATGGCTTAAGTAATGCTCTGGGTTTAAGGTAAATGCTGACTTGAAAGCTCCTGTAAACTGGTATTACTTAGAGCGAGTGCCCGGGGAGACCCTCCCTCTCGATGGGGATTGCTGTGCCTCTGCCTGCATGCAGTGTGTAATGCTTTGTAATACTTCCTGGCCAGGTGACAGCAAAAGGATGCTGGCTTTAATTGAATTTCAGATGGGGAGCACGGTTTGCAGCCTGTGGGGCTGGGACTTGGGGTGGGGTGGGGGGGATCTCTGAACTGTGATGGAGGCACTACTGAGCCAGAGTGTGGATATTTGTTAAAATGACATCTGTGTGTGCCCACTGCAGCCTTGGAGCTGAGAGGCCGGGTCAGGACAAGGTTGTTTAATAACGCTGTGTAATTTCCTGAGGATGTCGAGGGCTGGGAGGAAGGAGCGTGGTCCAGGAGCACTGCGTGCTGGTGGGGAGGGCTGGAGAGCTGGGGCAGCTCCTGCCTTCCCCAAACACATTCAATACTCTGTGCAGTCCATTATGAAACCAAACGCTGTATTTCCATAAGCAGGAGGCTAAATATAGAGCTCGGTGCTCTCTGTTTCTGCACCCTGGGGGCACTTTCCACATGTGCCTGTCTGTGCTGGGGCTGTGAGCGAGCGCGGGGATGTGGGGACACCTGGAGCAGGATGGGCCCATCGGCTGGGGATGGCTCTGAGCTCCCCCCACACGGGTCGCAGCTGTTCACCGTGCTGATGCCACTCCCAGAAATGTCTTATTTAGGGCAGATTTTATTTTCCAAAGCAGACTGGGGCTCAGTCTGAGCTACCTGGGGCCCCTCATTTGGAGGGATGTGCTGGTAGGCTGATCGAAGGCGCTCCAGCCTCATGGCTTGATTTTCTTCTCCCTTTTCATGGCAGATTGATTTTCCTGCCAATGCACTCTCCCCGATGAAGTTCCCATCACTGCTAAGTTCAGGCTCCACTTTGTTCTAATTATTGCTGTCTCCACACAAAGTGAGCGAGGCAAATTCTCTGGTCTATATTAAGGTGTAAGGGAGATGATAACCCTGCACAGCTGGGGAGGCTGCGGGGAGCAGTGGCTCAAAGCAGCATCTTCCCTCCTCCAGGATGAAAGCAGGAGTGGCTTTTTGCTGGAACACCCCTGGGAAGGTGATGCCCACCTGGCGTGGAGCTGTCTCCCTGGCTGAGGCAGGAGCTGCTTTTCCCTGGGGTCTGGGTTAAAGCCAGGACCTGCATGCTCCCATCACCAAGAGCAGAAGATGAGGACAAGGAGCACTGTCATGATGAGGAGAGGGGCTGGGCTGCTCCAAGGTCACTTCTCTCCCAGGCTGCAGAGTGGGGCTCCAGCCTTGTGCTGCCTCAGTTATTTCTTACTCCCTAGTACAGTTTTTCTCCCCAGAGATCTTTTTGCTCTTGCCAGATTGCCAGCACTCAAAGTCTCCCATAATAACATTATGCAGTAGAAATGCAAACTCAGCTACCCATACTCCAGGTGAGATCCTTGCATGCTGTCCTTGGAGCCATGTCTCAACAAACAGAATTTATCCCTTCCTCCATCCATCCTAAACTACAGATCTGACCCCACAAGCCACCCCAGCTCCATGCCCATGAGCATAACCCCTCATGAGAAGGCTGGGGCAGCAGGTGGGCTGTGCTGCTGTCATTATGACATCGCCTTGCCCACCAGTGGGTGGGTGTTGCTTTGGGGAAGACAACATCAGATGATGACAACTCCTGTTGTGATGCTGGGAGCCAGGAGCAGTGTGGAAGCAGTGATGACTCGTGCAGCTGGGAAGCAGTGCTGCTGTGGGTGGATGCTCAGTGCTGGAGCTCTGTACTCCTCTGCAGCTGTAGGAGACTGGGGCTGGGAGATAGAGCAACAAGGGCTGAAAGTGCCCTGAATACCAGAGCAGCCCATGTATACCTGGAAAGGAGTTCCAGGGCTTGGCCAGACCCTAACCCTGTCCTGTTGCTTGGCACCACTGGAAAGATCCTGGTGCCATCTACTTGACCCCTGCCCTTTGGGTGTTGATAAGCACTGATTGGATCCCCTCTCAGATCCAGCTGAGCTGGAGCATGTGGAGTTAGAGCTCTTCTGAGCTGAGTGCCATTTTTCAGTTGAAATGCTGTTTTGCTCTGAAGATCCAACTCTAGACAAAAAGGCCATTTTGGAGAAGGCATTTTTACCAAAAACCTCAAAATGTTTTAAAATAATCCACCAAGGAACTTGGGAATGCTCAGGCTGGAAGGAGCACTGGAGGTCCTCTATGCCACCCCAAGGCAAAACCAACTTGAGCTGGATTTGTCTCTGAATTTATGTTGCATTTTTTACATCTTTGAGTGCCAATCTGATTATTTTTCTATTTGAAGCAACCTCCAAAATCCGATCTCCGTCAAGAAAGCTTAAAAAGTTTATGGCAAACAGTTGAGAAGCTGGATGTGGAAATAGTACTTCAACATCAGACATTTGCTGGCCTATCCTGGATCACTTCTGAGGGACACCTGTCCAACTTTGCCCACGGGCTGTGCACGCCTTGCTCCTGTCCCTTGCAGAGCTGCTGCCATGGGCACGGAATGCTGAGCTCAATCCTCTTGGTGCTGAGCGTGGAAGTGGCACCTTTAAAGGCAGAGTACCGGTGTGTGCATAAAACCATCTCTTTTTTATTACTCTCATTTTGTTTTTCTTCCTGTTACTAATCTCATTATGCTTAGGAGTGTAAATTTAGGTTGGCACAAATCTGTATTGCTGAAATATTTTACCTTAAGTTCTTCGAAGCTCTCTCCATCTGTGAGGATAATGCTAAGTATTAATTAACCAGCTAATCCTATGCAGTGCTTGCAAAACATAAAACACCGTGTGGAAGCAGGTCCAAAGCGTGATTCTGACCTCCTAACAGACTTCTTTGGGGAGAATGATTCAGGGTTTTCTCATTGCACCGAGCGGTGCCAAGCCTGATGTGAGCAGGTTTGCTGTGCTCGCACCATGCGGTGCTGCCCTGCTCCACCCCCATATCTGCATCAGCTCTGGGGGCAGTGGGCTCTGCCCTGGTGCCCTGTACCCACCCAGCTCCATTTGCCAGTGATGCGAGGGGTATCGGTGCAAAATCTGTTCATTAGTGGAGTAATTGAGCTTCTGATTTCCAATGACAGGCTGAGCCCAGATCCGTGCTGACTTGTGTGCAACCAGCATCCCTCAAAGAGGAGCTGTGGGGTTTGTGCGCTGTGTCAGGACGGGCAGGGGCAGAAATCCAGTGTCTGCTTTTGTGGTGTCGAGCAATAGGGGAAGTCTGCGTTTCTGTGCAGTGTTCTCTGCTGGGGAAAAACTCCAGAGCAGAGTGCTCAGGTAGTGACTCCTTGCTGCTCTGTGAGCCAGCGCTCACATAGCTGAGGAGCCAGCTGTGTCCCAGACCCACAGCCACTGCTGACCTGGTGCCAAGCCCTCGGGTGGCACTCGGCTGCATGGCATCTCTGCAGGACGTGAAGGCAGACAGAGCACTTTGGTGGAGTGAGAGTTTTGCTTACGTCCTGAATTACTGAACCAGGTGGTAAACACCTGTTCTTGCACTGTGGAATTTCTGCCAGAATTATGGTGGCATGTGGCAGCTGCCCTCTGCTCCTGCGCCCATACCTGCAACAACAGGGCCAGCAGTGATCCCAGCATAGGCTTGGCCACAGCTCTGCAGTTTGGAGGAGCAGTGTAAAGTCAGAGTGCCCAGATTAGAGAAGCCTCTTTTGCTGAGGGCTGCTTGGGTTTCCCATGGCTGTGAGACGAGGACAGCGTCCGGGCCTGGCCCTTGGCTTGGGGCCATTGGGCTGCCCCTGAGGAAATACAAACTGTTACAGTGGAATGATCCAGAATTCACAGAATGTCACTAGAACCAGAATCTGAGATGCTATTTCTAATTAAGTATTGCTCTGATACTTCATATTTTCTCCCAGCTTCACAATATTCTGATAATTGCAGCCACACTCCCATCCCTCTGGCTTTAATTTGCAGCCCATCACAACACTGGTTAGGATAATCAATCTTTAAGGTCATTATCTCGAGCTTTTTCCCAATATGTTCTCCTGTAGTTTGACCAGATCGTTGTGTTCTTCCTTCAGATCTTTATTTTTCTCCTCTGTGGCTGGTGGAGACAAATTACCCTTGGGTGAGGAACCATCCCCAGCACTGAGCATTCCAGACTCCACAGGGCACAGAGCAGCCCTGACAAAAACGTGCCCCCGAAGCATTGCTCACTGCAGACTGATGACAGCACGCTTCTCGCTGTGGCTGCATGGGGCACTGTGTGTGTTTGAGCAATGCACCGACAGCTCTGGGTGTCATCACCAACTTTGGTTTGTTCCACAGAGCATCCCCTGTGCAGCCGGTGGGGATGAGTCCCCGGCCACATTGGTGAGAAGCTTGTGTGACGTGTGGCCTCTTACTGGAGGTGCAGGGAAGGAAGGGAAACCAATGTAGAGACCTGAAGCGTGAAGCCTCAAGTGGAGTATTTCCTTTAATGCTTCTCCTTGTCCCTGCTCCTTTCAGGCAAAGAGTTTTTACAGCCCTGTTTGGCCGTCTGGATTGCAGTAAGGACAGCAATAACTGTCCTTTGAAGGGGCAGAAAGGAAAAAAAACGAGCTAATATGTGCTGCAGAAATTGCTGCTGTTCTTCTTGGTGCCTGGTGCCACTTCTTGAAGCTGAAGACCAGAACCTGTGCAGTGCTGGGGCAGCTGCTGGCCCTGCTGTGCCCTTGCTGCCCTGCAGACCCCGCATGGCACAACGTGTTGCTGCCTGCTCTTGTCTCAACCCAGCGCTTGCTGGCACTGAGCTAAGGGATTCTCTTATCCCCTGTGCAGAGGTTTTCCTTCTCAGAATGTTCCAGCTTGCTCTCCTCACCCTTGCACTGCTGTCCCACAGTTAAGGGCTGCTCCCCTCCACGTGCAGCCTGGCGCTTCCATTGCCGGCTCCGGGTGTCCTGGAGGTGTCTGCAGTTCTCCCAGCAATGCCTTCTCCTGTTTCCAATTATTGCTGCCTATTTTTATTTCCTTTTATCTCAAATCCTTTTTTTCCCACCCAGAAATGATCCCGCCAGAGGGCGATTCCGTCGGTAATATTGCTTTTGCATTTTAGACTTTTCAAGGACTAATGAACTTTATTAGATTATAATGAACTTATTACTCAGCGCTGCTGACCTGCTTTCTAAAGAACTTGAATTATTATTTGGAACAGGCCTGTTGAGGGACTGCCTTTTTCTTTTTGCAGTGCAGTGCTGGGCACATTAACTCTTTGGATTTCACTTTTTTTCTCAACTTTTTTTTTTTATCTGAAGATCCCTGTGAAATACAGCAGCTCTGTGCTCTGAAGAGTGTGGGCTGCAAGGATATGGAGCTCCAGCCTTCAGGAGATGTACCAAAACTGCTGGCTCCCATCTCTGGCTTCCAGGACACCGTTGTGTCCTGGCACCACTTGGGGATGCTGAGAAATGTCCCATGACCAAGCACTGAAAGCCCAGAGCTGGGACCTGGGGATGGAGGTGCTGGAGTTGTCCATGGAGATGTTTCTGACCTCTCCTCCTGCTTCGCTTCTCTGGGAGAGGGGTTGTTCAGCGTGGAGAAGAGGAGCTCAGGGGAGACCTATCGCTCCCTACAGCGCCCTGAGAGGAGGTTGTGGTGAGGCAGGGTCGGCTTCTGCTCCCGGATAACAGAGATAGGATGAGAGGTGGTGGCCTCAAGATGTGTCGGGGAGGTTCAGGTTGGATATTAGGAAACATTTCTTCTTTGAAAGAATGGTGATGCGTTGGCACAGGCTGCCCAGGGAGGTGATGGAGTCACCATCCCTGCAGGTGTTCCAGAGCTGTGTAGGTTTAACACTGAGGGCTGTGGTTGGTGGCCATGGTGGGGGTGGGTTGACATTTGGGCTTGATGATGCTAGTGGTCTCTTCCAACCTCAACGATTCTGCAATTAGTGCGCTGTCTCTGGCATTGGCTTACATGGAGATGTGTGGTTGCCCCCCCAGCCCAGGTGTGCTATATCAGGGCCTGATCCTTGTAACAAGGAGCCAGCACTGGAGCTTGAGTGTGAGCCTGTGGGGCTGTAGCTTCTGGGTGTGCATCAGCTGAGTGCTTCACCCTCCCTGTTCTCACCCTTGCTGCCTGCCTCAAGCTGTGCGCATCCCCAAAGCTGGGTTCTGCATCTTCTTGCCTACCCAGCAGTGGGGCCAGGCATTGTACTGGTGTTTGCTCGCAGTCTGCTGGAGCCCTGTGCTCCTCAGCTCAGTGTGAGCAGCAGGGGATGGATGAGATGTGAGTGCTTGAGTCAGGTGCTGGCAGGGCACCTGCTCGCTGCAAATCAGTGTTCATCTTCATGATGTGCTCTGCTGGGACAGAGGGAAGGGGGCAAGGGGAAGGGCCCTGGCTGGGCTGGCTGTCCCCATGTCCAGCTGCAGCCCTCCTGAGTAGCAAGATCAGGGAGTGTGACAGCAGGAGGTGGGAAGAGAGAAGCACGGACAGAAAAGGACCAGCATTTCCTTCCTACTGCTTCACTTGCTTTAGTGCAAGTTGTTGCAGGAGAGGCAGGGAGTGGTGGATTTGTGCCCCAGAAGTTCCCTTTCTAGAAGAGTTTTGCTACTAGGGGGAGAGGCTGAGGGTGCTGGGTGTTACAGGAGCCCCAGAATGAGCCAGAGAGCTGGGACCCCTCAGCACTTTCATAGAGCAGAGCTGGGTGCACCTTGCAGAGTGGGATGGGGTCTGAGCCCGTGGCACGGAGATGTTGGTAGGCGAGCAGTGGGGCGGGGATGCAGGGCAGAAGGGCAGAGGCTAAAACTGTCGGATGTGCATTTGTGGATGAATATTGCTGGCAATTATGATAATGGCCAGGATACCCAAACCTGACATCTTCCTCATGGATGATGAATAAGCTGTCTGACTCCTGTACATTTTTTATTCAAAACCTCAATGCCAGCTAATCCGGTGCTCCTGTGCTAAATGCTAATGAGGAGTGTACTGCCTGCTGCCCATACTGAGCAGAGAGGCAACTCCTGGGATCAAGAGGGTTAAGTATTGAAATTGTCTCGTACATTAAATAATTAGTAGACAAACAGATTGACTTCTCGAGCCATCACCAGCCCCATCTGTTTCCTGTGTGCTTGCTCTCCCTTCGCCTGATGGATAACTGGGCAGAGCCGCACTGAATTCCTTGCCCCTTGCATGGGCACGGCGTGGGGAGAGGTGGGGCTGCCCTGTCCCTGGGGCTGTAACTGGGAGCAGCTGAGCCCCACATGGGCAGTGATGGAGCGGTGCAGACACCGTGTACCCATCCCCGCACACCGCGCTGCTGCCAGGCCCCTTCCAGCTGGAAGAGAAACTGAGGGCAGAGGCCCAGGAGGAACAATTCCACTGCGCTTCAGCCCGGCTCACAACAAAACAGCGCGGAGCGCAGGCTGCGGGCCGGCCGGGGGGAACGCTTTGAAAGGCCATTTGCTGCACAGAGATGTTGCTGTAAATGGTCCAGATGGGGGCTTGAAAGCTTTTATTCCTTTATTTCCTTTTCGGTGCTGATGCTCGAAGGTTTCCTGTAATTGCTTCCCTGTTTTTACTGCTCTGCGGCTTTCCTGAAATATTTTTGTTTTAATTACAATATTGATTTAGATACAGTGCTAAAAAGACCCCTGAAAAAGTTAATGAAAAGCAATTACCAAGGAGGGCTCTAATAGAAAGGAGCTGCGTGGGAGCCGGCTCGGTTCTTGTGGTCGCTGCTATTGGTGGGCCCTGGGAAGGGGCAGGGGGGCTTACACGTGGGCTTACACGTGGGCAGGACGCTGCCCTCCATGAAGCAATGGGGAGTGAAGGTTGTGCCCAAACCTTGCTCAGCCTGGGAGCTGGAGCGATGCGAGGCACCCTCCTGCCCATCTGCCAGCACACCCCTGGTGGCACCAAGCTGTGTTCCCTGCTGTGCTCTGCTCTCCCCGGTGCGCGGCTCAGCGTGCCGTGGGGATGCCACATTGCGACCTTTTGTGCTGCGTTCTGATTTCTTGTACGAGGGCTCTCCCATAAGGCTGTTACCATGACAGATCGCTGCTCGGCGGCGTGAGTGTGACGTGGGCTGGGGAAGAAAGGAGGCATTGAGAGGCACTGAATGTTATCTTGTCAAGGTAATAAAAGAGATGAACCTTAGGCGTGCCATGGAGAAGTTGACTTTTTTCTAAAATATGACATATTGCTGGGAAAACTCTATCAAGAATTTTTAAAGGTGAAAACCCTTCATCCAGTTGACTCCTGAGGAAGGTTCCTTGGCACAGGAGATATAAAGAAAGGCTTTGCCCTCTGCTATTGCAGCAGGAAAGGGAAGTCCTATGAATACACACCGGATTAATGAGACAGAGAACTCATAAATATGCCAGAAAACCCACAATGGTTGGAGATGAAATAGATGCCTCGTTGGGATGCAAATGAAGGGATCCTACAAGGTGGTGCTCACAGCAGTGATCAGGTTGAGATCAGCCTGGAAAATACCATGCCAGTGTTTGCACAGACCTCCCTGGGATTTGGAGCAGCAGGCAATATGCTGAAATGCATCCTCTGGTACAGCCTTTGCTTTTTCCCATTGCATTTAATCCCCTCATTGCAATGGGTGTGTATGTGGGTTCGTCTGGCTCCATCCTGCCGTGCTCTGGGGGATGCTGAGTACATGGTTGCAGCATTGAGCACAGCGCTTGCTGCGTGCTGCAGGCTGGGTGCCACCTCTGCATCCAAGCTGGGGTAGGAAGGAACACAAGATACTACAATACCTCCATGTTGGGCATGGGGATGTCATGCTCAGAAGCATGTTTTTATGCATGCATGGAGGGACAGGCACGGGCTGGGGGCTCTGCTGAGTCCTTCCCTGCTCAGCTCCCTGCCCCGCAGATCTGGCATCATAAAATGGCATAGGTTGGAGGGGACCTCAGAGATCATCTAGATCCACCCCCCTGAAGGGTGGAACATTTTAAGATTGAGTGTTTTATTATACGATGTGGTCTTGTTCCCAAAATATTAATTAGTGGAAATATGAGTGGCTGGCAGTGATGCTCAGCACTCTCCTGCTCCCACCCGCTGAACCCTGTCCCCATGTCCCTCCTGGGCTCTGGATGACGGATGGCACTCCTCGCTCCCTCACACTGATCCCCCTCTTTTTGCTAGGTACAGTTGCCAGCAGCAGTGCCAGCTCTTCCCCCATGAATACCAATGCATCAGCCCAGCACGGGGCGTTTCAGCTCAGCAGCGCTGTGTGTGTCCCCAGGCGGTGGCAGCTGGTACCAAAGGTGGTGGCCCCAGGCTGGCAGCGGTGAGTGCCACTTTTCCATACACAAAATGCAATCAGCATCCAGCTGCTATTACCAGCACCGCTTGTTATTGATGATGGCAGGTATCACACCCTGGTGCAATGTGGACAGCATCTCCCTGCCCTGAGCCTGCTGCTGATTCGTCCCCATCCAGCTGCCCCCATGCATCTCCCAGAGCTGTGTTGGGGTTAGTGCTGTGTCCTCATAACCTGCAAACACCACTGTGCAGCCTTCTGGGGCACTGAGATGCGCTGGTCCTGTTTTGCACAGTGTGTTGAAAGGAAAATAATGGATGTCTCCAGCTTAATGGTCTAAAAGTCTGTCTTGTGCAGAAAACCCAGCGTCCCCAAATCCATTTTCATTTATAACATTATGAGCAGTTCTGCTGGCAGCAGTTTCTCCTTCACGTATTTATTTATTAGCGAGAGAAATTCCCCGTCGTAGCATAATGCTCTTGCTTGGATTGAGTGGCTGAAATTCAGAGTTCTGGAGCTCCAGCCCTGTGCTCAGTTTGCTCCCCATACCCTGCAGGTGGAGTGCCTCAGTGGATGAAGGCACAAAGGTGAAGCAGCTGCCAGAAAGAGGCTGAGCTCACCAGCCAAAACCAGAGCACCTTTAATATGAATTGTGCTGAAAATCCAAGGGGAGCCCCGTGTGGACCCACAGGCTGAGCTGCGACCCAGGAGGACTGAGGCCACCATAAGCAGGGTCCCATCCAGCCCTGACCGTGCGCTGGTGGCTGGTGCAGTGCTGCGGGAGGAGCGGGGCATTTGTCATCGTGTCGGTGACAAATGGCTCTGTTGAGTAGAAAAATGGGTTATTGATTTGTAAGCGGAAGTATGGGTGAGGCGGTGCCTGCTGTGCCCGCTGCTCCCAGCAGTGCTGGGAACAGGAGGGAAGAGATGCGGCCGGCCCCGCTCTGCTGCAGCCGCCCCCTGGCAGCACCCTCTACTCTCCTCCCAACCCCAGCCTGGCTCCAGCAAAGCGCTGTCAGTGCTGGGTGCAATGCAGGCAGCTGCTGCACGGAACCTGACTGCTCTGCTCAAAGCAGATGTGCTCAGAGCTGGGGGGTGGGAACCCACATCCATGATCTGCCCTGCATGGGGGGCTGCAGCTCTTGGGGTCTTCTCCTTGCAAAACAGCCTGGGTATCTTGTCCTCTTTTTTCTTTTTTTTTTTCCATGTTTATCTGCTGTTGCTTTACCCCTATCACACCTTGAACAACCTGAGCGCAATTAATCACAGTTTGCTTCTCTGTGTTTGCAGGGGATTCTTGATTCGCAGTAAATCCTGGGGGGAATAGATGCAATTATGAAAGAAATGCCCATTAAAAAGAACTACATTTGCCATAAAAAATGTCAGGACAATTGTTCTTTAGCTGTTTGCAGCGTTGCCAGCTTCAGTATACGATCCTGGTGCTCCAGCCAGGCCGTGGGGAGCAGGATGGGAACACGAAGGGGCAGCACACAGCTGGAAACCAGAGGAGGGATCAATGATTTGCTGTCAAGCGGAAGGATGGATCGAGCGACTTTCTGCAGGAATCTGCCCTTGGTCTAATAGGAGTCAGTGTTTTCCCTAACGATCCGCATGATGGAATATTCACTGCTATGTCCGCAGAGGGTCGAGATGGGAATTAGTGCTGCAATTGCAGAGGAGACTTCTCAGGGCCTAGCAGGAAGGACAGCTTGCACTGGGTGCTCTGCTGGGGGGCTGTGAGGGCTCTGCCATTGAATCGTGGGATCATAAATGTTGGAAAGACTTCTGAGATCACAGAGTCCAGCCACCAACCCATCCCCACCCATGCCCACTCACCACGTCCCTCAGTGCCACGTCTGTGCAATTCTTGAGTGCTGCTGGGGAAGGTGACTCCACCACCTCCCTGGGCAGCCCAGGTCGGTGCATGACTGTAGGAAGTGACGAAGAGTTTGGAGAAACCTCTCTGGAGGGATGGTTCCAACTTCCCTGAGTCTGCATTGTTCCAAAAACAGCATTTCATCTCCTCTGATTTTAGGGAAAAGCCTATTCTAACTTTGGAAGCAAAGACTGGTGCCTGTATCTCAAACGCTTCAGCAGACGTTAACCCAGCTCTCCCAGTGTGGAGCAGGAAGCGGGGAGCCTGCGTTCTCAGCCAGAGCGGGCTCAGGTTTGGGCAGCCTGGGCAGCGAGGCCTGACCACCATGGAAAAACATTGGGCTTCTAAACACACAGAGTCTGGGCAATGTTATTTGTTTGAAAAGAGAATAAATAAAAAAAAATAATTCCATCCATTCCTCTGGCAAAGACAGCTGGGCATTTGGAGTGGCGGTGTTTGAAATGCAAAATGTACCTCATTGGAGAGTTGTTTCATGCCATTCATCTTCAGAGCGCGCTCTCGCTGCTTGTTTGCGGTGTGCGGCTATAAACCATGCTTTGTGCAAGCGCTCCGGCTGGCTCGGAGGTAAGGAAGAGCAAAGGATGCTAATATCAGACGTTTCAATCCCCACTGCAACCTACATTGCTCAAAGCAAGATGACTTGCAAACATCTAACACAAATGAGGAAGATGAATCGTATTCAAGGTCAGGCTCTATGCCAGGAAACCGATAGAGGCAAAAGCGGTTAATTGCTTTAGATTCCAACAGCCCCCAAACGTGCCCTGCGTACAGACATCCCTGCCTTGCGCTGCCGTGGACCTCGCCACCCAAACCGGCAAATAAAATAGGAAATGGAGGTGCTCGTCGTGAGTTTTAATGTCAAAATTAGATTCACTGTTGCCTTATGGTCTCTGTAATTACCAGACATCACTCATCGTTTTTCCCAGCTCAAGGGATACTCTGTTATTGACCTCACTGGGAAGATATAAATACATTACTGAATGGAAATACCACCATTACCACTGTGGGAAGGTCTGCACCATGGCTCAGAGGACCCTGAAATCTTTATCTCGGTGTACCTACAGCAGAGAACACCTGATACTGCTGGTGTGATAGCAAACCAAGAGCTTTTAGAGGAGAAAAACCTATTACTGGTTATTAAAGAGAGCTGCAACTGCGAACCGTGAGCTGCCAGAGGAGCCAAACAGATAAAAACTGATCAGTGCAGCCCTTAATGGAGATGCTGGGGGCACAGCAGCCTCCTGGTCACAGGCTGGTGGGGCCACCAAGCTGCT
>NC_034420.1:2017064-2022376 GCF_002078875.1 Numida meleagris
GCTTTCATGAAGCTGTGCATTGAGCTTTATGGTGGTAGGATGGTCTTACAGAGCTGTGCATGGAGCACCATGGTGGTGGGATATTGTAAAGTTGTGCATTGAACATCGTGGTGGTGGGATGATGTTATGGAGCTGTCCATTGAGCATCGTGGTGGTAGGATGGTGCTATGGAGCTGTGCAGGGAGCATCGTGGTGGTGGGATGCTCTTATGGAGTGCTTCATGGGGCATTGTGGTGGTGGGATGCCCTTGTGATGCCACGCATTGAGCACTGTGCTGGTGGGAAGCTCTCATGATGCCGTGCATGGAGCACTGTGGACACCCCTGCTGAAAGAGCCCAGCTGTGCAGGGGAACCTCCACAGCCCATGTTTGCTGCCCCAGGCAGGGATGTCCAGCTACCAGCTCCCCACTGGTGACAGCCCTGGGGTGCCTGAGTTCCTCACCCCTTTAGGCACGAGGTCCCAGTGAAGTGCCATGTGCCATGGGGGGCTGCCCCATGCCCACGCCGAGCCCCCAGGAGCTGGGAACACCTCTGAGCCTCCAGGCAGGGGATCAGCTGTCCTTGCCCACAGCAGTCACGCACCCTGCTTTCTGGGTCCTCAGGCAGCCTCTGAGTAAATAGCTGTGCTCAGCAGGGAGACCTTCTCCAGGGCATCCACATTGCCCTTTGAACGAGGGATCATGACCGCTGGGGCTCCTGAAGCCGCTGTCCCCATCAGCCCCTCTTGTCCCTGCCCTGCTTCCCCCTCAGCGCACGTGGTCAGAGCTCATGGAGCTCTGGAGGTTTCTCCGCTTTCCCTTCCCTGTGGAACCCCCCTGTGTTTATTGACAGGCACCCAGAGCTGTTGGAGTTGGAGAGAATTGCCGCGAAAGGGAGAAATGGGCCCTCGTCTTGGGAGAGCTGAGCAGCCCGCGGGGTGTCTGTGGGATGGAGGGGTGAGCAGCCATCCCGGGTGGCTCTGGCTTCGTGCTCTGCTCCCAGCTGGGCCCCTCCAGCCCTAGCTGGGACGTGGTGCGGTGTGTGTCCCTGCAGGGAGCACCGCTGTGCCAGTGCCTGCGCGGCATCGCGCCCAGCCCTGCTGTAAATGTCACGCCAGTGTCTGTAAGTGCCCTAACATATTGGAGATCGGCAGCGAGGGGAGGGAAGATGACCTTTTGCATTTTGCCCGGAGCAGGAGAGGGTAATGCAATTATAATTCCGTGTAATTCATCTCCTGATGCCGTTGTGGCTCAGAGCAGCGCAATGAAACGTGGGGCCCCAAGCGTGGCTCCTGGGCACGTCCCAGCTGGGGCAGCGTCCCCGAGCCCTGCAGTGCTCATCTGTGCCCACCGCTGCGCCGGGTGCAGCTGGAGCCGCGGCACAGGAGCCTGGGGCACAGCGCAACGCATCCACAGCAGCTGCTCAGCACCGAGCTGCAATTCGTCCCTCTGCTGCGGGGCTGTCCTGTGCCTTTGGAACTGCCCCAGCACAAAGCCTGGCAGGGGCTGCGAGGGGCTGGGACCCCTCAGTGCTGGTGCTGGAGAGCTGCAGCTGCCCGGCATTTGTTTTTCATCATTATCTGATGGCGTTCTGCTGATTGGGGATTTGATCCCAGGGAAGTCCTCCAGGAGCCCCGAGCAGCGGAGTCAATCTTGATAAGATCTGGGACAATGGAACCAGACCTCATCTTGCTGCGGGATTGGTGTGTGGGTGTGCTGCTCCCAGTGCCCACTGGCCCCATCTCCTCCCAGCACCAAGTAGGAATCATGCAATATTTAAAGGTGTTTTGCTGCTGAGTGGTGAAATAGAAACTAGCAGAGGTGAAATGGTTTGGTTAATGGGAGCAGTTTGGAGGAGTGCGTCGTGCCGGGCACCGCTGGCATCTGGAGGCTGCGTGCTCCTGCATTGCTCCAGGGAAAATCCCTGATTTTGGATAAATTAACCTCGGGTTTGTGTGACTGGGGGAATTCTGGGTGGTGTGAAGCTCGGAGATGAAATCTCGTAGCGGCCAAAGGGGCGAGGGTTTGCTCAGCCTCTGCTGCAGTCATCCCAGAGGACACAGTGGGGACACGGCCGCGTTCACTGCGCACTGGGTCTGCAAAGCACAGAAAAATGGCCCCGTGCAGAGAGAGCCAAGGAAGCTCGTCCATCAGCGCTGGGTGGCTGGGGCTCAATCAATGAACGCGATCTCCCGAACGCCAGCCCCCAATCCATCTCCTCATGCTGCTCTTTGTGCTTCCATGGATCCTTCACAGCGCTCATCTCGAAGGTGCCAGGAGATGCATCTTCTCCTATTAAAAATCGCCCCGTCCTCAGGCAGAGGAAACAGAGACGGCTGCTTTCCCTGCACAGGGATGTGTCAGCCCCCTGCCCAGGTGGCAGGCAGTGGATGCCAGGACGGATGCTGGTGGGACCCGGCAGCAGGAGGTGGCTGGCCTTGGGGACACAGAAGGTCATTTCCAACCTCAATGATTCCATGATTGTATTCTCAGTGTTTGGCTCCCAGTGTCGGGATGGCCCTGACTCACAGCTCTCTCCTCCTTGCAAATCCGTGTCAAATCCCAACGCTTATATCTGGATTTTTTGGCTTCTTTTGGAGTGGGCTAAAGGGGAAACCAGAAGCTGAAACAACACGGCACCTCCCGAGTATGGATTGAATATAGTTACTACCCTCTTATCTTATAACAGAAAAAAAAAGGCGTCCTGCTTATTTTGGAAGCATGGATTTTTCTGCGTGAAGAATGGGAAGGCGTTTCTCTGGTCGATGCGATTTAATTACACCACGAAGCATTAAGGAGCAGAGCTGCATGCCCTGCCTCCTGCAGCCCAGTGGCAAGGACAGGACCTGTCCGTGCCATCACCAGCTCCGTGGGGCAGGGCTACCTCCCCCAGCTCAGGCTGCCTGTGGCCTCGGGCACCTCCAGGGATGGGGCACGCACAGTGCCAGGGCCCCTCCACCCTCATGTTTTCTTCTCCATCTGGAGCAGTCCCCAGGATAATGAGCAGGGCCAGGCAAGGCCCACCTGGCAGTGCCAAACACCAAAGGGCGCTTGGAGTGAGGCAGAACGTTTACATTCGCAGCTCTGCCAGAGGTTGGGGATTTATCTCCGTCCTGGGAGGGAGCCTTATTAGTGGCTTTTGGGTACACGCTCCTGAATAATGAGGACAATCCTGTCTCAGGAAGATAAATCCCAGTATAATGATGCCATTGTCTTTCCTTATTGTAACTCTCTGTCAGCACCTCATTTAACTGCTGTTTTACCCAAAGATTTTGACAGCCTGCTTTAGCACAGGAAGGATAACACAATGCTTCTTAATTGCCACCAAACCTAAAATTAATGCTCGGCAAATGAGCGCGCACCCGGCCCATTGGGGCCAAGAGGCCGAGCATGGAGGGCTCCTGGCACAGGGCAGCCAGAAACACAGACATCACCCAATGCATGTGCATGGAGGAGGAGGAGCACGGAGAGGGGAGGAGGAACCGGAGAGCACAGGGCATGCAGGATGTGCGCTGTCCCCGGGATGCAGCAGCAGGCGCAGCTCATGCCAGCTCCCTCCCCGTGATGTGACGCTCTCTGGGCACTGTAAGAATGAGCTCGGTTATGCCCTGGAAAAGAGAAAACTCATTTATTTATGAGGCTGTTTGATTTCCTTGCGATGCCTCATCTAGCAGCCCCTCTCCATTAGAAACCCTCTCAAGCTATGCGAGAGAAAGCCATATCTTATTATTTAAATTAATAAAGCAGCTGCAAATTTTTACTTCATTTTTAAAATATGGCGATAGAAAATATCCTTCCATGGACCATTTTTCCCGTAGTTTTCTTCTGGAATATTCCTAATTATGGCCATTATTAATTTTAACGACTCACCCGTCATCAATTCTACAGTCATTTGTAAGTGTCCTGCCGCTGACTTTAAGAAAAAAAATGCAAAGCAGCTCCCTCCCCCGGCTGCCTCCTTAATGAAACCTGGGATTACTTAAGGAATTGGCACTTGGCCCCAGCGATGCAGAATTGCCCGGTCCTCGGTCAGAGCCGGCCCTGTCCACCCGCTGATGGATGGCATCATTCAGAGCTTTTATAGGCACAGCGAAAGAGGCCAATCTGTCCGCGCTGATAAATCTAAATCTTGTATCATATTTCACAGCCCTACCAGACGGCGGTGGGAAGCCAACGTGATGCTGCGGCGTCCCGGGGAAACGGCTCCTCCGGGACCGCTGGGCAGCACCGGCGTCCTTGGGCGAGCTGCAGCCTCGGGGGGGAGCAGGGCAAGGTCAGGGTGGGCGCTGGGAGGAGCTACGGAGCCACGGGGTCACCTCTATGTCCTCTGCACCAGGACAACATCCCTAACGGAGAGCTCCCAGCTGCACACGGGCACCCGGCAGCGTGGCAGCCCTTCTGTTGGAGAAGCAGCTCCTGGGGCCTTGGGGGCTCACCGGGGTCCTGCTCGCTGTAGCACCCAATGAGAACCATTGCTCCTAATGGTACCCAACAGGCGGAGCGGTGCTGCTGTCCTCCCGGTGCTGCGAAACCAGGGCCTGGAGGCCAGTGGGTGCATTCCTGGCAACTTTGGGTACATCTGCCTTCACTCCCCTGGCTGCGGAGCCCAGGCTGGGGCTATTACCGCGTGTGCTGGCAATACAGCTAACCTCTCCCAGCACCCTGTGCAGCCGTGCACCCATCCTCCTTACAGTCCCCGGAAAATCTCCTCTGGCAGGGCTTCATCTGCAGCCACTGCTGCAAGGGTTATCCAGGCTGGCCAAGGGCAGCACGGAGAGGGCTCAGAAACTCTAACTCTGTCCCCGGCATCCAAGAGACTGGCTTGAAATCCGTGGCGATGCTGAAATACGGTTTATTTTTGAGCGTTTTATTTCTGGTCTTAATTTCCACTGTGATTGGGAGGAGGGGAGAATACTAAAAGCATTCAATCTCCCGAGGAGCCCATGAGGATTTAAAAGGTGTTTGCTCTTTACATATGCAAGGTTTAGCAATGATAGCTTGAAATGTGAAAAAAAACCCACATTTCCTCTTTACTGCAACTCTAACCAGTGAAATATGGGCCGGCCAGCAGCTGCCGCAGCCGTTTTATCCTCCGATTTACTGCTCTCACTTCAAGCCCGGTCCCGAGAGCCTGGCTCCCTTTGTACCACTTTTCTATTAGTGCTTTTTATTTGTGGCCAGGAGGCAGGGCCGTGCCGCGTGCCAGCGCTCTGTGCTTGCCGAGCTACACTGAGCCCCTGGAGCACAGCATTGCTGCAGCTCCGTGTGATGTGCTGGAATGGATGGGGATGGGATAGGGATAACAATGGGATGGGGATGGGGATGGGGATGGGG
>NC_034420.1:2022468-2110083 GCF_002078875.1 Numida meleagris
GGGGATGGGGATGGGGATGGGGATGGGGATGGGGATGGGGATGGGGATGGGGATGCTCCTGCCCATTGCGTCCCCGCCCTTGCATGGCCATCCCCTCCAGTCCCAACTGCTGCTCCCCTGGCTGTGCTCCCAGTCCTCCCAGTGCCTGCAGAACAACGCCAGCTCAGGTCGCCTTGCACTCAGCCGAGGGCACTTAATCACTGTCTCGGTGTGATGGAAATACGAGCTGCTCCTGTGCCAGTCAGGACACGCTCTTCGTGCACGGCCAAAGATGAGCAAGGAGCCATCCGAGCATGAAATAGTTGTCAGGCTTCCAGAGGGTCACAAGATAGATGGATTATGAAGTGAAGACTCCCACGGATCTCAGATGATCAAATAGAAAAGCTGCAGGAGAAGATTGCTTCGGCTTATTGGGTCCCGGGAGCACTCTCCTGTGCTCGGAGCCGGGCTGGAGCACTAAGGCTGCCTGGTTCCACGGGGCTCTCATCAGCTCTGGGTTTGCCCCAGGTTCAGCTGTCCCAATGCAAAGCTCACGCATCTCGGCCATCAGCACGATCTGTGCTGTTCCTGTCTCAGCTTCCAGAAGCAGGCAGGCTTCATTCCTGCGCCACGTGGAACAGGAGCCACTCAGAGTCAGAGCACTTGAAGAACCAGAGATTGGGATTGGCAGGGACACACAGAACAGGGCGAAGAGGAGTGAATGGGCTCGGCTGCTACAGGACTGCTGCAGAGGATCGAGTTCCTGCAGGCACACCACCCCTCTGCTGTGCTATGGGACATAGAGCTGCCCGTTCCCAGGTCCCTGCCAGACAAACCCAGTGTGACCTGGATGTGCGGGAAGTTCAGCTGGGTGCAAGCTCCTCGCTCAGTTCTCCCTTCCTTTCAACAGACCTAAATCCAGGGAGTTCCGTCCGTGTGCTCTCCCACACCCCGATGAGCCTGTTCACACGACCTGGCCCCAGGCAGATCCGTGCCACCCCCACCCACTACTGCTGCCCCCTCCCACCCCCACCTGCCACTCTTCCCCGAGCCCGGGCTCAGCCCCACATGAATTAATTGCCGGAGCCCACGTCAGCGCCTTTATGCAGCACCGCTGTGTAATTCCATCTCCTCGTTTCCACTCCCCCACTCATTGATTCACTCCGGGTTTGTTGCAGTCAGCCCAACCTCTTCTCTCTGCCGGCCGCGCTCCCAGGCTGAGGACGCAGCATTTCCCACGTGCTGGGGTGAGCAGAGCACCCCCGGCCCCCGCTGGCAGTGCCAGCCCGACGTGTAGGCTTTGCCGTGCTCACACCTTGCCCCTGCCCTCCTCACTTCCACCGCACTGTTTTCTCCTGATTGAGCAAGGGATGGAGCCAGGCTTTTACAACAAGCCCACCTGCAGCATTGCTGTCTGCAGGGACGTGCTTAGCGGGCATGGTGGAGGTGGGCTGACTGGACTTTGTGATCTTAGTGGTCTTTTCCAGCCTTAACAATTCTATGATTCCATATATATATGGAGCTTGTAGGGAGTCCAGCATACCAAATTCCTGAGAACTTCATGGAAGATCACCTGACAATCCATTTTCACGTCACGGTTATCCCCATCTCTTGCTCAGGATTCAACCAGCCCTACCTACCAGCAAACAGCTCAGCAGAGCTGAGATAGGAGCCATCCGCAGGGGCTGAAGGAGAGCATCCAGGTGGGCCGTGCAGCAGAGTTATGGAGGTGTTAGCATCAAGAAATCATCTTGCTTATTGATCTCCAGTAAAATCTAATAATTGGAAGAACAGTGATGGCGTGCGTTAACGCTCAGAGAGGAAGGAGACGAAATCACTCTGAGGCTGACAGTGCTCCGATGCCTGCAGTTCCTCCTGCAAAGGGACAGCGGGGCTCCCTGCAGCCCCACCGCTCCGTGTCTCAGGGCACAGAGCAGAGCACCCACTCTGGGCCTCCTCCTCCATGCTGCCGCCAGCAGGCAGATCTCCATCCCGCCCAGCCTCACCCATTAGCATGCTGCTCTGCTCTCGGTTTCATAAGCTGGTCTGACTTTGTGAGATAAAAAAGTAATAACGCTGCCCTCTATTATTTATTAGCTGCCTTTATTTCTCCCAGCAAAAAAATTCCCTTCCTCCCCAGCTTGGCTGGGAGCTCGGCATGATGCTGTCACCCCCTCCCCCAGGATGCAGACATGGTTTGGAGCGGATGGGGCACCCCTGCGTCCCCGACATCGCTGTGTTATCAGCGGTGTTTCTCTCCTAAAGCCAAAACGCAGCATCGTGCCAGCACCATGAAGAACACCATCCGTCCCAGCCGAAACCAGGACAATAATGACAAAGGAATACTGCATCCTTGGACAGGGGATGCAGCAGGGACCCATCCCACAACACGTGTTTGCTGCAGGTTTTGTGACCCTGCCCACCACTGTTCCTTTGCTGTAGCCCTGATGTCCCACACACAGCAGCTCCATAACCATGGTGGATTCACTGAGCATCCCAGGACTCCATCAGTGATGGGGGGCAGAGGGAATGCCGTGCTCATTTTCAGCACCATCCCCTGGCCACAGCGCTGGGAACAGAACCCTGCTTCCAGGCAGGCCTGTGCCAGGAGGCATCAGGCTGACTCTGGCTCTGTGTCTGTCTGCTTAGTGCCCAGAGATGTGCCAAAACACGGCCTCTTAAATCCATCATCTCTTCACCATCGCTACTGTCCAGGCAGTTCGGGAAGTGGCTCGCCTCAGCTTGGCACCCATCCCTGGCATGCAGGACCCTCCGTGCCCCATGGGGACACAGCCCCACTCCTGTGGGCACCAGAGAGGTCCAGGACCAAACCAGATGGGCCATGTCTGGGAGGAAAGGTCCCCAAAAGGAGAAAGCTGAGGTGCACTGAGCTCCTGTCCAAGGCACCTCGGAGCCCCCTGCTCTGTGCCCTCACCTCCTTCCTCCTCCTGAAATCCCCAGGAGCAGGAACTTCCCGATCTGCTTGGGATCGGTTCCCAGGCTGTCAAGATGTTTCTCTCTTAAATAAGATCTTCAGAAGGATGCTTTTCAGATCCTTGCAGCTTTATTTATTTAGTTGGTTTAGTTTAAGATTAATCAGAAATGGGGAAAGAGCCAGAGACATGCAGAAGAGACTCTAAATAATTCTGAGTGATTGAGAGCACCATGATTAATGGGATCTGCCAATGCCATTCGGGTGGGAGCAGCCTTCCGAAAAATAGATTTATGTTAAATGGAAAAATACAATAATGTCATTCACAACAGGAGAAAATGCAGTAGAAAAACCTGCCCTGAACAGCAGTCACATATAATTCAGGTTCATGATGAACCAAACTTAACTTCTCTAAGCTCGGTGTGTCCAGACTCCAAATTCATTCATTATTTCTGATTACCTGTAGCCCTACCCAAGTGCAATATATTATTTTGTACAGCATTCACCACGCTCCACGTCGGGCGCAGTTTAATATTTCACACTGTTCATTAAGTAGCACATCCAGCTTGGCTCGCAGCGCCTTATTCGTGAGCCCGTCTCCATCCTGCAGAGAAACAAACAGGCAAAAGGTGGATGGAGGAAGGGAGCAAAGAGGGCCGACCCCGGGCACCGGTGTCTGTGCAAGGGCATGGTGCTCTGCTGGAACAGCACAACCCAACAGGAGACAAGCCAGCACCTGCAGAACACCGCGCTGGAGCTGTTCGTGCACACTTGCAAGGTCCATTTGTTGCTCTCTTTGCAAAGAGAAACTGCGTTCGCTGAGAGTGAAGTTAGCAGAGGGCAGGGGCTGGATTCGGCCCCTGGGACAAAGGGGCAGGTGGAGGAGCAGGGCTCCAAACGCGCTCTCTTTTTCCTCCTGGCACCACAACCATCGGCGGGCAGGGTTTTCTGCCTCCTCTCCCTTTCCTCCTCCCACCCCATTTGCCAGCGCAGAAGAATTACAAGAACAGAAGGTGAAGATAGATCTTCCTCCTTTATTTTTATTTCTTGTTTTCTGGCACCCACCCCTCGCCGCTCCGCCAAGCCGCTCCCGCCCGCCGCCAGCACCCACGCTGCGGGGCCGCGCAGCACCCATGGGTGCCATCGGCTCCATCTCAGCGCGAGGAGGGGGTGGCAGAAACCCCGTGGGGAGCGGATCACCCTCCCCTTCACCCCATGCCCGAGCCCCATTCAGCATCCCCACATTCCCTCCCACTCCATGGAAGCATCCCCGGCTCCGCTCATCCCTTCCCCTGCGCAGCGTGTAGGTGCACGGGGGATTTGTACAGCAGTATCGTGATTTTTTTTTAATTTTATTTTTTTTCTGTTTTGCTCTCTGTTCTTCTCTGAGTAATCCCTAACATTCAAAAGCTTTTATTATTTTTTTTTCTATCTCTGCTGAGAAATGAGCCGATGTTTTTTCCGAAAACTATCTATTATAACCCCAAGATCTTGTTCCTGAGAGTTAATAGTCAGCTCAGAGCCCATCATTTTCTTTCTGAACTTGGGAATGTTTTTTCCCATGTGCACCACTATTTATCCACACTGAATTTCTCCTGTCGTTTTCTTGGCCGCTCACTCAGTGCAAGGTCCTCCTGCAATCCCTCACAGTCAGCCCCTGTCCTTAATATCCTAAATAATTTGGGACCATCAACAAAGCTGTCATTTCACTCCCTCTCCTGCTCCACTGAGTCTCCATATGGAGAAATTCTGGGGAGATGGGACTGGCAGGGGGTTCTGTGACCCATTGAAGTGGGGCAAGGGGGGGGTGCTCTGCTGTGTGGGCAGAGCAGGGATGGGCTCAGGGCAGTCCCGGTGATGGGGAAACTTCAGCACTGGGGATAGAAGGGACATTTGTGATGGGCTGGAGCTGAGCGGAGCTGTGAGAGGCAGCAGATATGCTCAGGTCATGTTTTATCATAGAATCCCTTAGGTTGGAAGGGACCTTAAAGATCATTGAGCTCCAACCCCCCACCATGGGCAGGGTTGCCATCACATCCTTGGACGTGGCAGACAGCTTATGGGAAGGGTCCTTCACGCGAAGGACACACACAAAGCTGGTGTGTTCCGCTGAGGGTGCCCACCGGTGAGGCAGGATCAGGGCACAGTGTCACCCATGGGACTGACAGCTCTCATCCACCCCTGGGATGGGCACACCCCGTGGATGGACTCGCCGTACCCCATGGTTTATTGGGAAATGGGATGGAGGGGTCCACGATGCCCGTCAGGCTGAGCGCGTCCCCCCGAGCAGCGGCCGTGGTTTTCCTGCTCAAGCAGATGCTGCACAAAATCGATGCTCCCTGGGGAATTGTTCCAGAAGGTGGATGGAATGAAGTGATTCACAGCACTGAAAAAAAAAAAATAAAATAAAATAAAAAGAGAGACATCAGAGCTCCTGGAAGCTGTTCAGTTGGCATCGTGAGGTCTGTGAATAACAGACGCCCAAAGGAACTAATGTTTTAAGCCAAAGCAATTTGGGTAACAGGACAGGCTTGGGGGAAAAAAACCACAGTGCCAGATTTTGGATTATGCTGCACATCAGTGCTAAAAAAGAAGCCACACATGTTGTGAATATATAGCCCAGGAACACATTTTATGAGCATATTCCTAATGTGGCGTGTGCGTCGCTTTCTCTTATTATTGATAATAACTAACTATAGCTTCTGCTTTAGCTCTCCCTCCTGTTCTCCCCCATTCGACTGCAGGATTTAACAGACCAGTGATGATACACAAACGTGTGATCCAGATTCCATCAAACAGCATTAAAATGTCCCAGTGAGCACAGCGGCTGTTCAGAGGGCCAGGCCCTGTGGGTTCACTTGGGTCTGGCATTGGGGAGCATCCTTCTGGCATCCGTATGGGAGGGCTGGAGAGGAGTCTTCTGTTGAGGCAGCCTGGGCATCAGCTTCTCTTGGTCAATAAGGCTGCGTGTCAGGAGTGGCAGTGTTCAGTCTTTCTAGAAGTGCTTCTCTTCAGCATACCAGGTGCCCTTGCAGAGATGAGAGCCTGGCTTTTCCTTCTGCAAACCCAAATCAACCCTCTCTGTTCACCTTTGTCCCCACGGTAAGCCCAGAGGAATTGCTGGGAACCTGGTGGTGAATTTGTATAATTGAAGTTTTGGAGGAGGGTTGTGGGGCTGGAGGTGTGAGCTATGAGGTGTCAGGTGAGGGCTGAACTATTGCTCCGCAGGGATGACCCCAAGAGCTGGTGCCTCTAGGCACGGGATATGCCCATGGCAGGCTGCTCAGCCGGCTCCATCCACACCTACACTTCATGTCACATCCCTCGGGGACCTGGGGCGTGCTGCCTGACGGGCAGCTGTTGCATCACAGCTGGGCTGGGCCCACTGCCACAGAAGGCTGTGCCTCCGGACCCTGTGAAGCACCCATCCCCAGGCTGGTCTTGCAGCAGACTGCTCCTGAGGGTTACTCCTGTTATTGCTGTTGGTTGCACGCCCAAGGTTTTGATGCAGGCTGTTCATGTAGCTCTTGTGCTGGGTTTCTTCTGGCAGCTTTCAGCACCAACATCTCTTTTCCCACCACACTCGTATCTGCTACGGACTGCACACCAGCAGGTACTCCATTAGTGTCGGCCTTGAAGAACAACACAAACTGTGCCTCTTTGATTTTACCCCTTCCCTCTTGGAGCCCAGAGGCGGGCTGGGTGGTTTGCAGACTCAGCTGTAGGTGTTTGGTGGCCCTGGTCCCTCGGAGCTGAGGCACAAACATCATGGCTATGTGGTGGTGAGGTTCTGCAGGCAGAAGGGTGCGCTTTTGCAGATGGGAATGGCTTGGTCACAGGCTGTGGGGCTCCCATGGGGCAGGGAGGATGGGTCCCCAGGGCTGCAGGTGGAGCAGAGCAAAGGGGCGGTGCAGCCCCAAGGCAGCCGTGCTCAGCGCTGGCCCAAACCCCATCAGATCTGAGGTTCTGCCCCAAATCCTCACTTCCTCTATTTGTCAGCATCCCACGGAAGAATCCATCCTGTGCCACGAATCGGATGTAACTTGGGCCACGTGTCTCCACTGATCGTGGCCCAGCAGGGTTGGCCACCACCCCTTACCAGCATCCCACGGAAGAACCCATCCTGTACCATGAATCAGATGCCAGTTGGGCCACGTGTCTGCACTGGCCGTGGCCCAGCAGGGCTGGCTCTCACCCAGGCGGCGCAGCCAGCTCATCCCGCACCGTGCAGTGCCGGGCCGGGGGACGGAAGCACAGCTCAGCCCCGTGTCACGCCGAGCACCACTGTGCACCGGGCTTGGCGTGACAGCTCGGCTGCCTGCGGTCGTCTATGGCAACTGAGCCACCTTGGAAGGCTGCGCTGCCTGTGTGGGTTTGAAATTGTGTGGTTGTTTTTGTTCCCTCGTGGAAAAAAAAAAAAAAAAAAAGACAATCTGATTTGTATGTAACTGAATAAATTCCTTGTTAACCTTTAGAGCCATCTGGAGGAAAAGTGACTCCTCACACCGTGGCAGAGAAGGGAGAGAGGCTTCTAACGATGGGTTTTGGAGAATTTTGAAGGGGCTGGAGGCAGAGCAAGGGGTTCTTGGGGACAGGGTGGCATCTGGGAGCCCCGAGGATGCCTGAACAGAGGCCGGGGTGGGGATGCTGGAGGCTGGAGTGTGCTGGCGGTGCCAGGAGGTGTTGGTGGTGATCTGCTGCATCAGGAACTGCTTCCATCTGGTTGTCTCACATGGAAATGGAGAAGGGAAACCCCTTTCTGAGGAGCCCCAAGCCCCAGAGCGTGCTAGAACTCTCCTTTTGCCACTGGGATCACACTGCCCTCAGCCCTACTGAACAACCAGGCCTTGGTGCTGTTTGAAGAACTGAGGGTCCAGGCCTGCTCAGAGTCCCTCAAGTCATGCAGGCAGAGTTGGATCAGACCTGAAGGTCCATCCACTGTGCCAGGGGGAAGGCACTGCTCATTCCCAGCGTGTTGGGGTGGCGAGGGCTGGGAGCCAAGGACTGGGAGAATATTGCCCACGCCATGGATATGGGGGCTCCCTGGGATGCGGATTCCCAGCAGCCTGGACAATGGGATGGATTACATTTCCCCCATATGAGAAAGCAGAGGGAGTGGCAGCCAAATTAACACAATGCAACTTTATTTTCTTTCTTTCTCCAACCCTTTGAAAGTTTATAAATATTTTGAAAACTTTCCAAAGGGAGGGGAAAAAAACAGCAAGTTGTGCATCTGTGACTCAATGCAGTGTCACTTTGCTCATTAGGAAAGAAGGAAATCACATCAGTTCTGGTATTAATAGAGAAAAATCTCATGGTTGACCAGGAGAGGGGTGGGGGATTCCTTTGAGCAGATCAGATGGAACAATGCTGTGGCTTCTTTGCAGCCATGCTGAGATCCGTCTGAAGGTCTTAATTATAAGCAGCTCAAAAAAGCAAACGAGAAAAGGAATTTACAACACAAAAGAAATAAATTAGGTCTCAGATGCCTCTGCACATACGTCATGGTTGGGATGCTGAGGAAGGGGGATCTCTCATCGTGGCTGCCACGACCCAGATTTGCTCCTGGGGGCTCTGGGGTGGGCGCTGAGCTGGAGAGACGTGCAGAGCACAGCTCCTGGCGCTGGGGAGAGGCAGCAGCCCATCCCTGGGGCCACCTGAGCTCCGAGAGCTGCGCAGATCGTTCGTCTTCACCCAGCGGCGAATTCTGAAGCTGCTCCTTACGCATCGATCTGCTGCAGCCTCCTGGTAACTGCTCACACCGGGGCTTTTTCAGGCTCGGGTCGGATATTATCTCTCCCTGCTCCTGTTTGTGTTTGCGCAGCGCGTCCTCATTAATTAGGATGTCTTGTTGGACGGAGCACGGTCTTCGGGGAGTTCCTCTAGTGATTTGTTTACAGATGTCAGGTTAGCAATAAATTGGGAGAAATAATTGACCTTTCCTGTAAGACTTTGCTAATCCTGTTTCTTCTTAACTGTTTCCAATGCTTAGTGTACTGCAGTGCTTTTCTTAATCAATTGTTCCGACGGCGAGAACATTAAAGGCGATGCGATCAGGAACACGTAGCGATGATGCCATGTTAATGATTCATTCGCCGCTTCTCATTAATTCATTGCGTTTCGCATTTCAAGCGCTGACTTAAGAAGTTCTCAAGACTTCACGAGGTTCTTTAAAACCACCTCTCCTTGCTGCTGGCCGCGCTGCTGAAGGGCTGCATGGGCACGGAGCAAGGAGTGCATCCCATCAGGGCCCAGCCCCCAGGAGTGCCCGCCGCTGATCCCGGCCAACGTGCAAAGAGAGCAGTCAGCACGACGTTTCTATTAAAACCCGTTACTTTTCAACAACTTAATTTCCCCACTGAATCGAGCCACTGTAAAGAGAAATCCCACGTGGCGGGCTGAGGATAATTGTGATGCTCTCATTAGAACTGCTCAGACTGCATTTCTTTTTTTCGAACTCTTGGAAGTTGTCTCAGACAACGTGGAAGAGATCCAGCTTTTATTTCCAAGGAAATTGTTTGGTTTTTTGTTTGCGTGTTGTGCTCCCAAAATCCTAAGATTTCCTTGGAAAACAAAAGCAGAGGGAATGGAACATGAAAATCTTGGGGGTTTTCCATCTCAGGTCTTTAAAGAGCGCGGTAACATGTCCTCCTGGTCCGCCACAATTAGCACAGACACCGTCAAGCAAGGAAGCACCAGCACCTGGCACTGCTGCCCTGAGAGCTCGGGGTGCCCCATCCTGGCGGTGCTCAGGGCCGGGCTGGATGGGGCCCTGGGCAGCCTGAGCTCACAGCAGGGGGTTGGAACAGGATGATCTTTAAGGTCCCTTCCAACCCAACCATTCTATGATTCTATGATTCTGATCCTGTAATTAATAATCTAGAGATCGAATTGAAGCTATTGGACACAGCCCATTCCATCCCACACCGTCTCCTCCTGCTGCCAAAGCAGAGCACCCAGCAGCTCGGTGGTCCATCCCTCGCTGCCTTTGCACAGCTCCTGTGTTCCCCAGGGCCACGTTAATACCATTAATACCATACCAGACCCAGCAGCCTGCAAATCACGCCGTCATTAGCTGGCGCCTTGGTGGTGTTTTGCAAGCAGCTGTCAGTTTGAGGCAGCACGGCAAATGCTGTGCTATCTCTGGGCTACAGCGGCCTTGGGGATGCTCTGGGAATAGATCCGGCCACTTCAGATCTGCTGTCACCGTGCACATTAGTGTTAGTAATCTCCCCTTCTATCAAATACTAGCTTGGGGAGGCATGGGCAGAGGGAGCCATCATTGCATGCGTACTCAGAGAGACAGATGTCATCACCATCACGTAGATTTATGCTCCTCAGGACAAGAAACAAGCTAAACATTTGTAAAGTCAGGCCATTTCTAGCTGTCAGGATAACGGAACGTGCCAGGAGGTGGATGGTGAGTGCCCCAGCCTTCCTTCACTTGCTCATTTGGCTTCGTAATGCTGCCCTGTTTTCATGCAGATTCCCATTGTCCTTGCACGGAGGAGAACAGTGCTGGTGTTGGAATTCCCCCCACCTTCACTTTTGGGCTCATTTGGGCTTATTTTTGTGATATTTGGTTCATATTTGCTAATAGGTTACACTCTTCCCTCTCCCACTGGTCTATGCAGTTAGCTGATGGTTCAGGTTTCTTTGCACTTCTATCTGCAGGATATGACTTCTTTTATGGAAGGGGAAATCAAGCAATTGCACAAAGCTAAGCAAAACCAGAGGTGAGAAACCAGTAATGATGTAACTAAAACAAACCCAAACCAACAGGATAGACAAGGGGCGGGGGACCGCTGTTGCAGCTTGGACAAGATGTACAGGTCATCAGATCTCACCTAAAACATATCCAAAGCCTGACAAGACCTGAGAACACCTGAAGCTGGCACGAATAATTACTCCTGTAATGCTGAAGGCACTTGGCCACAGCGTTACACAGGAAGGTGCTTGCCATCGCCATGCAGGGACGTGGTAAATAGCAACGTGGTAGAGAAGCATGGCTCAGCCCCAAACAAGGTGAAGAGGGAAGCCACGAGCTTGAAATGAGAATATTTAATGGCAAAAGCCTTCATCTGCTCTCATTGCACAGAGCTGCATGCAATTCCCCCACGTACACAATAAATACGGTTTGTGGGGCTCTTGAGGAGGGGGATTGTGGCTGAAGAAGCCCAGCCAGCCGTGGAGGTGCAAGGGTCACTCCATCCATTTCCAGCACATCGTTACACGGCAGAGGACTGCGGCCTCTGCATAGATTTAACAATCTGATAAATGGAGGATCCAGCCAAGGTATATGAGTTTAGAGCTTATTTTATGAGATTGACCACATGGTGAATCTAATAGTGCTGAGCTAGCAGCCTTCCCCACACAACTGCAACTAATGACCACCTCTAGAATGGATACAAGCACAGCACGGGGTGATGCATGTGCAGCTGTAAAGACAGAAACCTGCAGATGTAACAACTGCAGCAAACCCGTGATGGGAGGCAGCTGTTCACCAGGAACCATTAGCAGATGTGGGAGAAGTGCCTGAAAGTCAAATGAGGAGAGAGAAATCTTAGTCTTGTGGCCACAGGTTGCCCAGGAAGGGATCCAGCTACCGACAAAACTAGAATAAGGGAAACGCACCAGGAAATGGCACTGCTGGAAGGCACCATGCAGGGAAAGGACCTTGGATGTGAACAGGTCTTCTTCTGGCTCATCCTGGTGCCAGGCAAAGGAGATACTGGAGGAGGCTGATGTGCTGTCATGGGTCATGTTGAGCCAAGAAGCCAGGCCTGTGGCCCTGCAGCAATTTCTGGCAACCCTCAGCAGCGTGTGGGGCCAGGGCCCTTCCAGCAGAGACGCACTGAGGTGACTTTGTGACAGCTCCACCAGGCCCCCTCCAATGCTGCCCGCTGAGACCCCCCTTGGGATCATAGGCGCCTTGGTGGGCTCTCTTTCTTGTTGAGTTGGCACAGTGCACCTACAGTGAGTGCTGCCTGCATGTTCCACTGCCCTGGAAAAACAGCCAGGAAACATCAGCCCACGCCGTGGCCTCTCCAGCCCCTTCTGCAGCCCCAGTGCATGGTGCTGGCTGTGCCCAGCATTCGGTCAGCTCTTCTGTCCTGCCACAGGCAGGAGTGGTAATTGGGCGGCTGGCAAGCAATCATTGTGCATTTCACATTTTAATAAGCACTTGCAAGACAAATGATCAGTTCATCTTCTCAAGCTTTCTGCGAGGACATATAAAGCCGTGCAAAACCAACGAGTGGGCATCCTGCGCCCGTGGGCCAGAGGAGCCACACCGAAATGGTACAGGGATGGGTACAGTGCAGCGTCCGGAGGGAAATTCTGTCTGAGATCATCGGCTCTTGGCCACGTTGTCATTAAAGAGATGATTTGGGCAATTGTCTTAAAGAGCAAGATAATACCGGGTCTGGTTTTGAGAACGCTCAGCCATAATTGTGTTAACGGGATGAGTGCTGATGACTTCCCAGAAGATGTGATAATCCCTGCGTTACGTTGCTTTGCTGTGATGGCATTTTGGGTAAGAGAGCGTGCAGCTGCAGCATGTGTTTGTTTCCCGTAGGCTGCTGCAGGATGCTTTGCTCTAGCTGTTGGAGCATGTGTCCTCCTGTGCTTTGCTACTCTGCAGGGCTTCCCCGGCAGAGGGATGATCAGAACATCAGCTCCATGGTGTGAGCTGAACTCCATCATGAAAATAAGAAAATAACCTGTGAGAGATATCCTGCCTTTTGGGTGGCCAGCAAACATGCATGCTGCTCCTGGTGCTTTCTTCCCCTTGTTCCCAGCTTCCTCTGGAGGTTTTCCAAGCGTTCATGCCCGTGAGATTTCTTGGAGTCAGAGAGACAGCTTGTTTGACATGCGGTAGCTGTCCCAAATCATTACGTTCTGCGCTTGCTCCAATTGTGACTTCTCAGAAAGAGGTGACGCTATGCTGGCATAGTGGTACTCAAATCACAGCTGGGCTTAGGGAAATATTCGTCATTGTGAGCTATCATTCAGACCATACCAGTTCACCTGGCCTCGTGGCTGAGAGGTGTGAGGGATGAGTAGGAAAGCAGCTGTGACTAATGGAAGCTCTTCTCCAGTGCACATAGTCGTGGGAGTCAATGAAAAGAGGAAAGAGAGCTGGCTCTTGAACTCTCCATCCGGAGAAGTGAAGTGTGACACCAGGCAGAAAAAGGAGCTATCATTTTCAGATTCCTTTCCAGCAATTATTTTGTATTTTCAAGTATCTCTAAGCTCTCAGAACAGCTTAGGAGACTCTTCTCTGAGTGTTTCTTGGAAAACCCCTGCACTGGTACAAGGAACCCCACTCTGGCCCCATTCCCGCCCTTCCTAGCAGGAGCAGCGAGGGCAGGGAAGGGTCATGCCCTGCCATGCCAAGTGTTTGTCCCATGTGAAGTGTTTGTCACCATGCACTTGATGCTCATCGGAGCAGGCGAGTGCAGGAGCAGCTGAGCTGCCGCCTCAAGCTGCCCCTTCGGATTGCATTAAGTCCTTGTGGCTTGGCCTTGCTGCAGCAGGAGCGGCTCCTCCGTGAAAGCAAGCAGGGGAAAGCACACAGTACATAAGCACTGAAAAAACCCTGCTCCATTCAAACAGTTACAGCTGGATTAATTATTTCTGGCTCTTGGTAAGAGATGAATAAATGCCGTACAGTGAATTTTGAGAATGGGAGGAGTGACCCAAGGAGGCCAGGTGGGGAAGGACAAGGAGGAAGGGGACAAGAGCTGCAGGGCTTTTGTTGGGCTGGGCTTGAGTGGTGCATAGAGGAGCAGGGGGAGAAGAGGCGGCTGTGCCCATAGGAAGTCATGGCTCTCCTCCTATGAGTTAGCCGGGGCTTTCTCTGCCCGTTTTACTTCCTCTCTTGTGTGCCTGAGTCCTGGGGCTGCCCACCAGGGCATGAGGATGGAGTGGAGCTGGGTTGCTCATTTGCCTGGAGCTGGGAGAGCTGTATCCCTGTGGGCTTCCCTGCCCATTCTTGGGCGCTTGAACCATCCTTGGTGTTCTGCCCTCTTTGCTGGCATGGTTTTAACCTGCTCCTGGATTGAGTTTCTGAAAAAGCCTGTGTTTGTTTGCTAATTATTGCTGCTTTGTTAGCACCTGTGGCACCAGACAGGGAGGCAAGCAGTAGTAATTGGGGAGGAAAGGGATCCAGCAGAGTCCTGGTTTCACTGCACCTTTTAGTACAAGTCAAAGAGCCAGGCTGAACACTGCTTTTCATGCTCCTTTCTTTTTATCCCTTTCATAAACAAGCCAGCTTTGAAACAAAGGCAGCAAACTTCCAGCTGGATTCCCAGGGACAGCTCAGTGACCAGGAGAGCTGCCAGACACGTGTAAGGTCCTGTATGTTGTACAGCTGAGTCTATATCCAGGTGTATTTAGTACCAAGAGCACTGTATTCTGGCTGCTTCTTGTTCCCAAGCTTTCGAACAAACTGGAGGATCCCATTTAAATCAGTGGTGGCACTGACAGCCTGGCTTTGCTGTGGGTTTCGTGGTTTTGGCATCTCAGCAAGGTTTTGGGTGTATTTGTAGGCATCACTGGGGATGTGGCCTTGTGGCACCCCAGTCCGGGGCTCACCCTGCTGGTGGCCCTGGGTCACCATCAGCCCATAGTAGTGCCACCATCAGTCGGAGCGTCACCCAGTGGAGACATCAACCCTGGGGTTGGGGTAACAAAGTGATGGTGACCCTGGAGATGCATCCAGCATGGGCTGCTCCAACCCCATCTTCCCCAGCCGGTTTTAGGACCCAGCTTTTCAGTACAGAGATAGTAAGCAGATTATTGAAAAACAGTTGATGCTGTGGAGGCCTAAGTCCTGTCCAGCCCTCCCCCAAAGCACCAGACATCTCTTCTCAATGTTTGCATTGTCTCTGTGCTCAGCAGCAGTGCTCATGCCCCTCGGGGAGGACAGCATCCAGACAGAGTGCAGAGAGGCATCGGGTTGTGTGGTGGGGGACATCTGAAGCAAGACCTGACCTGCTGGCATTGCGTTGAACCAAGAGATGTTGTGGATGCCCCGTCTATGGTCCTAACACCAAGCCCACCAACCACCTCTTGGGATGTCAGCTTTATTTTCCAGTACCAGCACGGATCAGTACGAATAGCAATAAGAGCTCAACCATGGATCTGTGGGTCCCTGATATCTCCATGCATCTCCACCATCAGAGGTGGATGCTCTGGTCTCCAGCTCTCTGGCCATGAGGAGCTGTGGTGTTTGTGGGTGCAGTGAAGCAGACCACAGTAATCATGATGGGCTTGGGTCCAGAGAGCAGAGCAGCCCCTGTGTGCCCATAGGGCAAACAGGTCAGTCACTTGGGGAGAGGCCATAAGGAGGGAGAAAAGTTTCCTTTCCGATGCCTTTCATTGGGTTTTCAGGGGTTAAGGGCTCTCTCTGAAGCAGGCGAGTGATGACATCAGAGACATCTTTGAAAGGTAGAAACAGATGTTACCCACTGTTATGCCTCAGAGAAAAAGTGATGGATCCCAAAGTCCCCTAATGCTCACTCTGGCCACTTTAGAGGCTCCAAGATGGCAATGCCATTAGTTGCACAGCAGGATGAGCATTATCTCTGCTTCCCAGTTTCCCTGGCTAAGGCATCCAAGAGCACAGGAGTTGTGCCGGGCAGGTGTTTCCATCACCGATACCGCAGCAGGAGGCAGTGGGAGGAGACGTCAACTTTCCTGGTCCCGCTCTTACAGCCCCAAGCATGGAGGATGGAGTTGCTCTGTAGTCACAAGATCTATTTCTGTTGTGTTTTTTTTTTTTTTCTCAAACTTGAAAGCATCTTGTGCTTCTACACCTGCAAATCACAACAATATCAAGGATGTGTTTGTTGGTACCTGCACAGGCTCCTTTGGAGGCTCCCAGCATCCTAACCAGCTGGCTGCCAATAAATGTGCTCTGCAGTTCTGTGTGCTGTGTGCAGGAGCACTGTAAATATTTAAACCCATCAGAGTGAGATTTCCTAAGAACTCTAAAGAGATTGATTCCCCAAACCCCTGCGACTGCAAACGGAGGCTTCGTGCCAGCTTCCTCCCAGCCAGCATTTTCCAGGGAGCCTGAACGCAGCTCTGCGATGTGCCAGCAGATTTGGGACTTGCTGTTCCTGCTAGAAATCCCTTTCCCCAGCAGTGCAGGAGCTGCCAGCAGCATGCTGCTCTGTTCAGACCTGCCGTGTTCTATCTTCCTGCAGGTCTGTATCTCTGGTGCTGTTCTTCCTGCATTCTGTCCTTGGCAGCCTCCAGCTCTGGGCGCAGCACCACGGCTCAGCCACACCTGGCTGCACAGAGATCTGTGGCCACAATCTGGGTACAGTGGCTGCAGCACCCCACGGTATGCATCAGACCCCTGTGGCTCTGCACGTACCCATTGTGTTTCCCAAGGCTGGGTATTAACAGGGGCAAAGACAGACCCTGACTCCAGGAGCTCCTTGGGCTTCCTGAGGTCATGCAGCAGGACCAGCAGGAGGGACAGCCTGCAGCCTTCGGTGGCACCCCAGCCACCTGTCCTCATGTCCCCGGTCCCCAGCAGGAGGCGAGCAGCCAGGTGGCACCGGTTAGGCACAGCATGCGAGCTGCTGGCTCGGTGCGGTGGGAGGGGTCCCAAGGGATGGAGGTACACCGGTGACACCCTGAGTGCTTCCCAGCTTGAAGGAGCAGGGATGGAGGCTGCAGGGATCTGTGAAATGCAGGGTATGTTTACCTGGAGTGATGCTGCAGGCAGCAGCTGCTTCTGTTATGCTTGGAGATGTTTTCCCAGCTCAGCCCAGAAATGCTAAAACAGACTCTGCCCGTGCTTGCCCGAGGCCAAGTGAGCAAAGAATTGCGCAGCACGAGGAGAAAAATATCTAGAGGAAGGTCAGAGAGCACTGTCCGTGAGCAACGCTGGAGAGAACTGCAGCAGCAGCAGTGCCTGGGGTGGACGGGGTGGGATGAAAGGAACAACCACAGTGCTGTCAGTGCAGATTGGGGCCGGAACGATGCGCCTGAAATCCCTGAAGAGATGATGCCAAAAAAAATAAAACCCAACAGAACGTCAGAGATCCAAATCATAGCAAACAAAATAGGCAAGGGGGGACAGAGAGAAGGAATAACAAAGCGGAGAGGGAAGCAAGGTGTGCAGGAGATAGGTAGAGGTGAGTGGTGCAGCAAGTGGGATGGAGCAGCACTGCCCAGAGCAGAGATGGGCTGAGCTCAGTTACAAATGAAGCAGTGATGTAAGGGTGTGAAAGAGCTTGTCTGGAGCACAGATTGCAAGCTCCAGCACGGTGCAAGCACGCAGGGCTTCTGGAGGTGCAACTGGGGGAGATGAGCAAGCTGACAGCCGTAATGGCACTGTGCCCCCTGCAATCCCCCTCCTGACCTAACTCTTACAGAGCAAACCCCACGTGCTACATTTTCCATGATAAAAACAGGAATGGAAGGGGACCCACAAGTCCCTGTGAGTCCCCTATGGCTGCGCCATGCTCCAGCCGCCCCTTCCCGCAGTGCCGTGCAGGCAGCCCCGACAGCATGCGCTGCTCAACTGCTCTCTGCGATGAATGGAGCTGCAGCAACAATAGCCACCCTGGTACAGTTAGTGCATAAATAACCTTAAAATATCAGGACTGTGGAAGGGAAATCTCTGTCATTTCTCCGCGGTACTTTTCCATCAATGCGTTTCATGGCTCAGCTGGGCGAGATGCACAGGCAGGGATGCAGGAGCAAGCTGCTGCCTGTGTGGGTCATGGGTCCACCTGCGCACAAAAAGGGGTGCTGGGGGGGACAGGGCTTCGTCTGACCATGGGACATGGGATGAAGACATGACCCTTTGCGTGATGTTTGCTTTAGAAGCCACCTGGCTGGGCTTTGAGCCAACGTGTTCAAAGCCAAAGGGAAGGCTCACCTCTGCCCGTGGGGTCAGGGCACCCCAAAACCCTCTGCCCCCATCCTGGCAGCTGCCACCCATTCAGGGAGAGCTCCGAGGCCCAGAGTGCAACAGCTGGAAATTACAAAGCTTTTATATATGGACACATCCTGCAAACAAAAAGGGGACAAATCCTGCTTTTAAAGGGCGTCTGACACCTCCAGGTGCTGCCTCATCTCTGTGCACAGGGGTGAAGTGGCATCACCCCAGAGCTGCACTGGGACGGGTGGGGATGGGACAACCAGTGGGTGCTGTGGGGCCAGGGCTTGGGGCTGTCCCCTGAGAGTGACCAGTGGGGCTTTGAGGGGAGGGCTGCAGGCAGCCTGGTGCTGAAGGATTAGCAGCAATCTTGTTTGCAGCCAGCCTCCAGATGATACAACATAATAAGACATATAACAGCCTCTTGGAAGAAAGAAAGTTATAGTTCCCACAGCAACCGTAACTCAGCTGCGTTACACACATATATATATTAAGGCATAAATTTAACAGCATATATTTTAATACAAAATGCTGGCAATACACATGGGGGCAAATAGCAGGGGTTGATCCACAATGTTTGGCTCTCCCAGTTTTCTCCTGCTCCAATACCCCCCAGCTGCAGCCCCAGTGTGGGAGGGGGTGAAGTGGCCCCGGAGTGGGGGCAAGCTGGGGGCCACCCGAACCCGAGGCATGGAAATGCCATGTGGGGCAATGGAGCATCCCACAGGGCACTGACAAATGGGCTTGGACACAACGAGGATTTCTCCCGCTACTCATCAGGCTGAATGCAGAATGAGATCCTTTCAACAGATTTTTTTTTCTTCTTTCCAATTCTGGGGGAATTGTGCAACGGGGACATCATTCTCTATTAGTTTTTATGAAATGGCTCAAAACCACGGCGTTTTAGCTCGTTTTTCCAGACACATCCCAGACCCCAGGAGCAAAGCACGTGCAGTGCTTTCCCCATGAACGCCGTGCAGTTGCTGCTGATGGCTGGCAGTGATGATTGCAGGCACAGGGACAGCACACGCTGTACTGATGGCATGTCCTTCCTGGTACCTCAGCACCCTGCAAGCAGCACAGTGCTGCCAGCGGGACACATCCTGCTCCCCTCCAGCTGCCCCGAATATGTCCCAGAGCCAAGAGCTTGCTCCCTACTTTGCCTGCCCACTGAACCCCTTCTGCTTTGATAAACAACAGCAGCATCTCTACAGAGCACTGAAGCCTTCTTACCCGTGATCATGTGTTTTCTCCCACTTTGCTGGGGAGTGGCCACACCACAGCGATGCCCCATGGCCACCTGCAAGTACCCAGATGGTGACACGCAGAACTGGCATCCACAGGTGACCAGTGGGTGGCCCAGCAGCCCAGGTCACACCAGAGCCCACAAGCAGAACGTTCTCCTCCTGCTGCGGGCAGGAGCTGAGGCTTTACAGGGCTGCAAGGCTCAAGGCATCAGGGCCCGCTGTGGCCCAGCTGCAGCCATTTGGGTGCTGGGTGCTGGGAGCAGCCCTGCAGGGGACCTCCCCTTCCCTGGGAGATGCACTAAGATCAGCCCTCTGCTCCTGGCCCAGCTATGGGGTGACTTTTCTCCATGCTGTGCTCACCTTGAGGATATGGCCCCCAGGCTTGGCCTGGCTCTGCTCACCTTGCACAGGTACCGGGGCTCTGCACTCATGGGGTGCTCTGCAACATGGGATGGGGACCCTGAAGTTGTCTGTGCTCAGATCAGCCCTCCGTGTGTGCTGTTATTCTGGTATTCCACATATCAGAGTCTGCTCTGCCTGATGTTAAATGTGTGTGCTTATATATATATGTATATATACCTGCACGCTATTTACTGAGCAATCCCAGCTAATCTCTATCCATCCAGGGGTTTAGGATGCCCTTTCAGCAGGGATTTGTAGCGTTTGCTACACTTATTTCCTGAGAATGCATTACCTGGACTTTTGGATGAATAATGGAGGTCCTTGTTCAGCAAGTTACTTACAAATGTCGAGCCTTAAACCGCTGAAGTCCATGGATCTGCTTGTGTACTTAAAGTTAGGCACAGGCTTAAGTGCTTCAGTAAATCAGGGCCTTATAGCCCAATTTGGCACTCCTAATAAGGTCTGCAGATATAAATAGCAGGCTGTATTGACCCAAGGGTGCGTTTGCCTTGGTCAGTGCTACATCTTGCAAGACAAATGCCGACGGTCGCGGCAACAAAGCCAAAATGTCCTCGGTGGATACAGGGACCCTGCGAACAAGCACAGGGCAAACCCAGAAGGCATGGGGCAGAGACTTCTTACACAGTCTGATGGTGATAGAACAGGGGGAAATGGCTTTAAAGCAGAAGAGGGGAGATTTAGGTTAGATGTTAAGATGATACTCTTTACTCAGGGGTGAGTCTGCCCAGAGAGCTGTGGGTGCCCCATCCCTGGAGGTGCCCGAGGCCAGGATGGATGGGGCCCTGGGCAGCCTGAGCTGGTGGCGGACACACAGCCCATGGCAGGGGGCTGGAAATAGATCAACTTGAAGGTATCTTACAACCCAACCATTCTGTCATCCTATGAGGCTATGGCCCCTGGGAGTTAGGATGCTGGCTGGAATGATGCAATGGATATTCAGGTTGAAGATTAGGAAAAAATTTTTCTCAGGAGTGGTGATGCACTGGCACAGGCTGCCCAGGGAGGTGGTGGAGTCACCATCCCTGGCGGTGCTGAAGAACAGTGGAGATGTGGCACTGAGGGATGTGGTCAGTGGGGATGGTGGGGGTGGGTTGGCAGTCAGACTAAATGATTTAAGTGGTCTTCTCCAACTTTAATGACTCTGTGTTCCACAGCTACCTGTGAGGAGGCTGCAATGAGGAGATGTAGGCCTCTCAGTTGATGAGTGGTAGGACATGTGGCCTCAGCTCACTCCAGGAGAGGTTCAGGTTGGACACAAGGGAGAACATCTTCATGGAGAGCGTGGTCAGGTGTTGGGATGGGCTGTAGAGTGGGGTGGAGTCTCCATCTCTGATGTACTGACATGCAGACGTGGCACTGAGGGACGCGGTGTAGTGGTGGGTCCAGTAGGTCAGGTTGACCTTGAAGGTCTTCCCAACCTGGCTCATGGGGTTGGGCAGCCTGCAGTGTGTTTGGGGCATGAGGACAGGATTGCAGGAAGAACTGCAGTCATGTTGGACATATCTGAGGCAGAATAGCTGAATAGGTGGTTTTGGGGTCAGAAGTCAGGCAAGATGCACTGAGCCAACAGCTGGCAGTGGGGGCCCAGACCCCATCCCCTCAGACAGAGGACTGCAGGAGCCCCACGTCCTCAGGCTGCACTCCTGGAAGCTGCACAGAGCCAGAATTTACACCCAAGTTGTGGGCCCAGCCAGGGCTCATGCCTGCCTCACAGTGCAACGTTTAGATAAAAACTCTGTTAAAAACATCACTTTTTCTTAGGGGAGGGTGCAGGATAAATTTTTCAGCTCAATGCTCCCAGCAGCCAAAGATGAAATGCATCTTCAGGTAAATCACTGCTGCCGAGATGGGCTTTCATCCCACTTTATCAGGTGGCTCGTTCATGTTCTTGAGGCACCTCATTAGAGCATGTAAATGATCTGTAAAGCTAAAACTCATCTTTCTGTCAGCCCTCCGGAGCACTGCCCTGCACCCAGCCATCCTCAGAGCCCAGCGAGAAGCTCGTGCTGCTGAGCATCCTCCTGAAAGCCCCTTATAACAGTGATTTTCTGGATCAAAATTATTGCCTGTGGAAAATACACGGGTGCCTTCTCCAGGATTTATGGCAGATCTGTAGGTGCATGTCTGCATGCTGAGCCCACAGGCTCTCTTCACTGCTCTGGCAGAGGCTCTTTCTGCTCCATCTCTCCCAGCCCTCTCCCCACCATGACTTTGGAAGAAGACTGCACGCCACAAACCAGCAATTTTTAACATCAAAGCACACAACATCAGAAATCTTTCAGCTCTTACAAGTCCAGAGATAAAATCTCCATCTGAAGTATTCTAAAGCAGCATTTTAGGGTCTAAACTGGAGTGAGTGAGGATTGTTTAAGCATTTCCAAGCCACAAGGCTCACTGGGGCTGAAGGAAGGGATGCAGTGGTGGGGACAGACACAGGCGGGCTGTCCATTCCTTAGCAGCATTTTGGGGATGTCTGAACGAGGTGGACCTGGGCTGTTAGCAAGCACCCACTGTCCTCCCCTAACCAGCTTCCAGGAAAGCCTCCAGTTCATTATTTTGTAAGAAGACTGGTTTTTCACCAATGAGCAGCTCTCTGTATATGTGCACTTACAAGGGGAAACTTCTGAGCTTACCCAAGGTTGGGTATAAAATAAAGGCACGTGGTTGCCTTGCTTGCACGCATACTGCATTTTTAAGGTTGGTAATTTGGGAACGTTATCCTGCTCCCAGCATTGGGAGGACTTGCAGAATTTGTGAAGTGCTCAGTGTTTTTATGAAGTGTTTCTAACCCTCTTCTCTTTGTGCAGTAAAGCTTGGCAGGGGAGCTGCTCACCTGCTCGTAAATTAGAAGGCGAATTAAAGATGTGCCATCGTATTTCTGCTCTCTCCACTTCTACCTCCTGCTTTTAAGATGTCTGGGGGTGGCAATCCTTGGGGGGGGACAGCAGCCCCATGTGCCTCTATCACCCTGTGGGATGAACAGAGATGGGAGCCGTCACTGTGTCAAAGCTGCCCACAGCCCAAGCACGGACTGATGGAGCCGGGGAGCATGCAGCAGGGCAGTGTCATGCCACACGTGGCAAGCAGCCTGGAATTTCCCCTGACTCTTGCTCTCAGGCTGCGAGTGGCCCAGATTTGGCAGACTTCACCCTCCCGGTGTGGTCCTGGGTTTTGCTGCCCGCTGCAAAGCTCCATTAACCAGCAGCTTGATCTCGTATTAACAAGGGGAAGGAGGCTGGAAAAGGAGCCGCAATTAAGGGAGGTGAAAGTTAAAACATCAAGGGAAGTTTTTAATTGAACAGTAGCCCTGCAGGGAAACGCAAAGGAGAATTTGGCGGTTTTGCGGGCAGTGATAATGTCACACTTTTTGGAGAAAGAGGAGGGAAAAAAAGAGAGCTGGGGTGGTCAGGAGCTTTGAAGAAGTAGGACGTGTACAAAAGGAAGGAGAGGGAGGGGAGAAATGCCGCTGCGTGCTGCTGGCTCTCCATTGCAGCCCCATCCTGCCATGTGCCTGGCCTGGGAGGAGCCGCTGTGCCCTGCTGCGTGTGTGCAGCTCCCCCACAAGTTTGGGCTATTCAGCACATTCAGGACAAAAATACAGCTCCCTATTAGCCATAGCACAGGACTTAAACACAGCACCCCCCCGTGTCCTTATTGAAACACTCCCCAGAGCTCCTTCCCTTGCAAACCAGGATAAATTGGGTCAGTTGGTATTTTGCCATTGACAGATTTTGGTGAGCTCAAACTGAGCCTGCAAACCTGCCGGTGTTTGCTGCCCGGCACCCAGGCCCTCTCTGCAGGACTCTCTCTTTGGGGAGCAATCCTTCGCATGAGCTCAGGGCTGTCTCAGTCTGTTCTCCCACTAAGCCATCAACACTAGATTTTCTCTTTTAGGATTTAGTTACTGGAGCTGAATTTTTGGTCCCAAGCAGCCACCTCCCAAGCTCACTCTGACACAGAGCTGTCAGGGGCTTGCCGGCACCACAAGGAGGAAAGCACCCAGAGGAGTGCAAGGACAACTCAACACCAGCTTAGCTGGCCCTGGGGACACAAACCCATCAGAGCTTTGCTTCTGGTGCAGGGACATCACCTGTGCTGCCATCAGAGGGAGATGTGGTTGGAATCAAGGGAAAAGACCTCCATGTCTGACCAAATCCAACCAGCCCACTCAGTTCTCTAGTTCTGGCTGGCTTATCAGACACTTAGGAACAATCTGAATAGAGCACGGGAGTTAGAAGAGAAATTATTCAGTGAATAGTTTGGAACAGGGAACATGAACTTGGGAAACTGCAGCACTTGCTGGTTGATCCCAGGAAAAAAAGAGAGAGACCTCAGAGCCTGAACTGTTTGTGACTGCTCACTACACCAGTGAAGGGTGATGGAAGATGGTCAAAATTTTCTGCCTTTTTCCACCTGCGCAGTTTTCCTTTAAAATTAATGTGGATGCCAATACCAGACCCTTTGCAGCGCTGGGTGACTCTGAGCCTAAACATTTCCTAATTTACTGCTCTGTCCAGCAGCTCTGTGGATACTCTGGTTCTCTGCAAGATGTAGTTGAGTGGGAAGTGAAGGGCTTTGCTCATCCAAGGTCCTATTTTTGCACTTGAGGTGGCAGCCCTCCCGAAAGGACATAAACACTTCAAGATGGGAGAGAGCTTTTACTGTGAGGCCAAAACAGAATTAAAGCAGTTGTGCAAACCAAGACAGCAAAATGCAAAGCCCAGCAGCTGGTGGGAGAGAACGCTGAGGGGCAAGGACCGGGAGCTGAGAGCCCTGGGGACGAGCCCAGGAGGAGCAGCTCCTGCCGGGTCTGCATTTGCTGAACCACACTCACTCCACAACACTCATTTTCTGCCCTGCTGAGAACCTCAGCTCCCAGGGGAACGCCTCCTCCGCGGGGACTCGCCACCGATGCCGCTCATCCCATGGGCTGCGCAGCACCCAGTGAGCCAGGCATGGGGCTGAGCCCACGCGGCGCGCGGCGTTCCCTCCTGCGCACAGCAGCCATGGTGAAAACCCTGCTGGGACCAGCACACCTTTAATTAACGGCAATTTGGTGGAAAATCCTGTAGCTTCAAAACGACCCTGTGAAGAATTGAGGCATGCTCTCTCGCTCTGGTTTATTTTAATCGTGTGCACAGGGATTTATTGAGACATCCAGGCTGTGTTTTTCGAGCAGTAGGAGGCTCTCTCCATTACATATCCATGGGTTTATGTGCACTGGGTAATGGACTTCTGACGGAATTTGGAAACTGGAAAGAAGCCAGAGCCGGGGACTCCTCGGGGCGTCACGGTTGGCACCCAAGGAAGAAAAAAATGGAGAGGGAAAAAGTTAATGAAAACATATATTTGTATAAACAATTAATGAGGATCGCATTCGCGTGTTAAACAACCACCTTGAAATTGGTCTGTCTCTAAGGACTGAGCAATTGCAGACTACCTTAGCATGAATGATTTATGACATTCATGAACTTGGCAACTGCATCAGTTTTCCTAAACCTGGCAGCAAACACCACCTGCATATTAAGTGAAGATTTATGATTTATAAAACTCACCTCATTATGCAGAGGAACATGAATTGTCTTATGTGTGCAGTCTATAACTCCCGGGACAGATGAAAAGGCAGCTATGACACACAATTTATGTGCTCTGGCTGCTGAAGTTTGTAAGGGAAAAATAGGCAGAATAACTAGGTCTTTGAGTTGGGTATGTTCAAAGCTGCTGAACGACGCGGTGGCTAAAATTGCCCGCTTCCTTGGAAGAAAAAAAGGCTTTGCAAAGATGAATGGTGGAGGTCATGTGAATCAATGCACTAAACGATGCCCTCCCTCAGAAAAGCAAAGGGAGACGAAGCACCGAGGTGCCTCCACGGGAAGCACGTGCTCAGCGTTGAGCTCGTTGCCTGTATTTCTCCCCGTCCTTCCTGGTGTCCTTTTTTGATCTTCCTCATGTCAGGATGCAGGTTGCTGGTTCCAGGGAGCAGCTCTGCCACATTTGTTCATGTGTCGGGGGCTCAGGGAGGAAGTCGTGTGCTTTGGGGAGGGCTGAAGTAGAAAATGTGTGAGCCGAGCACATGACTGGGTTCACTCTTTTTGGGCATGGAGAGCACTGGAAGACTTACAGACAGGCAGAGCTGGTGGGCTGGAAGTGAGTGACACTCCACGGAGTTCAGCCCAGATCTACCATGTGAGTGTAACTGAATCGTGGTCTGTGTGTGTCCTTCACTGCCCCGGCTTGTACGGACACCAAGGGCAGTGGTCCCACGTGCCAGGCAGAGGTCTCACTGCTGTCTTCGTGCTCCCAGATCTGTGCCTGTGGCACGTCCCCTGCCATACAGTGGTGTCTCCTGCCATACAGTGAGGCAACCACACACAGATATATTTAAGCCAGCCACGAAAACCTCCCTTGTGTTCTTGCTGGATCCATCTCCTTCTGAATGAAGGGACACGAGCTGAGAAATGCAGGTCAGAGCACAGCCTGCCTTGGCCCCTGCACTGTGCAGCGTCTTGCTAATTACACCCAGGGGTTCTGGCTTCTCTGGAAGGAGAATATGTGTGGAGACTTGGGGTTTGTAACTGGATGCAATGCTACTGAAATCAATTTAAGCCTCCCCGATGTCTGGCCAGGCTGCTTGTGCCTCGTGCTGCCATTATCTGCACAGAAGATTGGCTCAGGGAGCTTGTCTGGGAAAGGCAGCCTGGCCAAATGCAAAGGGGCAGAGAGCCCTCCTGCCACCCAAGGCCCTGTGCGGACCCACAGCCTGCCGGCACCGGCAGGGAGGAAGCTGTGGGGCTGGCACTGAACCCTGCACTTTGTGAAGCCCTCAGGCAGCATGGTTGGGGATGAAGTTGGGATGCTGCCGTGCTCCTGGGTGCAGGTGGGTCTGTGGTGCTCTCCCAGTTCACTATCATTCACTCGTGGTGTCAGACTGGCTGCTGTGAATGGGGATTTTTCCCCAGTGGTTCCTCCATTTCGTAGCCCCTACAAACTTGCATTCAAGAAGGCATGTCCCCTCCCTGTTCAGAGAACACTGGCTCTAGGGACAGACCTGGTTGGCAGCAGCACTGCCTGGCAGTAGGGGCTCCAGGGGTTTTGCTGCTCTGGGGGCTGCAGTGGGGCTGTCCCCATGGAGGTGGCAGGGAGGAGTGGTGCTGGGAGTGAGCAGTACTGCCCCAGATAAGGAGGGGCTGGGGAAGCTCCTTGAGATGGAGACGAGGTGCTGCGGGACATGTCCTCCTTTGGGAACAAAGGGGCTGAGCAAGGCTGGCACAGCAGCAGGAGGTGAGGGGATGAGGCTGGAGGCTGCCTAGGTATGTCCTTGTTCTGCTGTTTGTGGGGGGATACATTCACTGTTTATTTGTGCTGTAAAAACCTGCATTGTAGCTCTTCAAAATACATCTTGGTGCTACTGGAGAGGAGGGAGTCAGGAATGTGAATGGCTTTTTATTTTTTTTCCCCTCTCATTGTCTTATTTCCAAGGTAGCAGAGAATGAGCGAATTCTCTCTTAAACCCAAATCAGGAATTTTTCTCCTCCAAATGTTACCCATTTGTTTCATGCCTCTCATGGGGCTGATTTCAAAACGAAATTGTTGTAACTGTGGGCATAAAATAAATTGTAGGCTCTACCTGGCCTTGGCTGCTCCAGCAGGAGTTACCAGCACAGCCCTGCCAGCTGGGGAAGGGCCTTCTCCCCCCGCCTCGCATTCAGCCAGCCAGCACAAAGCAGAGCTGCACGAGGCTTTCTGCCTCGTAGCTCACAAAGGAGAGGACGCATGTTTAGGAAATGACAAAGGAAATAGTGAGGATGTATTAATGGAGTGATTTATAACACTTTCAGAATGAAAAAAAAAAACACTGCATTCTTAAAGGATAAAGGCACTGCCTGAGGACTCACATGCTGGCTGGGAATTTTGCATCCTCTAGGTTGCATCAGGGATGGGAAGCAATGGCTGATGGATATAAACCCAGGGAGCAGGTTAAACTGGCATGGTAAAAGGGCAGTGGGTGACGGGCAGAGAGAGGAACTGCTGCAGGAGGGAACAGCACGGTCACAGGAGGGTGCAGAGGTCTGTCCTTGGTGCCTCGTGATGGCCGGAGGGAGTGTGGAGGACAGCGCGTTCCCACAGTTGTTAGAAATCTAAAAACATGGCTCTGCAAACAGCAGAGAGGGCAGAAGGAGTGGAGAGGCTGGGAAGTCAGGAGGGACAGCAAAGGAGAGGGCATGGACTCTTGGACTCATGCAGGGAGCTGTGGAATATTTGGGAGAGCTGGCGAGCCTGCTGTGGGACACTGGGCCAGAGCAGAGGACCTGGTGAGAAAAGCCCACCGTGAGCCAGGCAGGGCAAGAGGTGAATCCCTGCTCAGCACAGGACAGGCTTGTGCCAGGGCAAGCATGAGGCAAAGCCTTATCAAGGTCTCCAGGGCTTCTCCTGCTGTCTCAGCCCTATCCGCCCTCCCACCACGCTGGTGTGGCATGGCTTGGGGTGACCTTCAGAGCAGCAGGGTTGACGGTAGACACCCAGCTGTCACTGCTGCTTCACGTCCCTGAAACAGCTCTTTGTACCTCAGCTGCCTCAGATCAGGGAAAAAAAAATCTGCAGAGTACAGTGTTTGGAAGTTTTCGTTTGTAACATGCTAATTGCCCTCATTATTATGGTTCCTGGAGGCACCTCACATCCTTATTACAGCAGCTGCAGTCATGCAGGGGTGAGATGTGGTTTGCTGCTCCCTCTGGTCGCTGCATCCTTGGTTGAGTGACAGGTCTCAGCCACAAGCACTGCAAGAAGAAGGTCTGGTGAGCTGCTGGCAGGCTCGCGGGCAGCCTTTGTGTCTGTCTGCTGGTTTTGTTGCTTCTGCATTACTTCCTGATATATTTTATGATGCTCCACAGGCTGCTGCCTGTTGCCAGTCCCAGTGGCACCACAGGAAGAAACCAGGAAGCCTGGAAGGATGCTGTGGTGTTGAACAGCTCAGTGCTGAATGCCCACCCCAAACCCTTACATTCTTGCTGCAGTCATCCCGAGATGACGAGCTAACCAAGCATCTGGTGTGGCTCTTTACTACACTGGTGCACACGAACTGTTAAATACCCAAACCCAGGAGAAACACCGCCCTGCAGCTGGGAGGCCTTATTTATGCCCTCTTCTCATTGCTCCTGTGCACTGTAGTCAGTCTTTCATTAGGCAGGTGAAGATAACCTCCAATTCAAACATGACCTTCTCCTCTTGCACATCAAGCATGGTGGGACTCTGCTTGGCCTCCTGCTGTGCCCAGTCCCTGCTCGTTCCATCAGACTCCATGTCAGGGCACAGGAAAGCAAGAGAAGTGCTGCTTTCTGACAGCTGCCTCCCCAGGCTTCCCTGTACCAAGGCACCTCGAGCCATGCCTTCCTCACTCAGGGTGACTTCATGTAGGAGCCAAGGAGCAGGAATCATCCTCAATCCCTGCTGACGGGAAGTAATGGATGTGGAGATGCTAACGCAGAGCTCCCTGCAGGCCTTGTCGTGCTGAAGGCTCTGGGCTGCCACAGCACTGACAGACGCCTCAGACATGCTTCTCCCTTTGAGAAGGGGTGCGACCTCTCTGTGTTTCACTGTTTACAGTGACATCCTTCAGACAGATGCCTGTGGAGCTGACAGACATTGCAAAGTGACTTGAAGCTCTTTAGGAAAGCAGCTACAGCCCCGCTCTGCTCCTGTGAGAGTCCAACAGATGCTGGGCTGCTGATCTCAGTGGTGCAGGGATAGCTGCTCTGGTGGGATGTCTGCAGCTGCACAGGGCTGCTCTGCTGTAGGACCAGCCCTGGCTGTGCTTCAAACCACCTCAGGTATGGCAGGAAGGCAATGGGTCAGGTCCCCACGGGCAGCTCCTTTGTACCACATCTGTGGCACTGTGCTGTGGGCAACTTGTGCCTGGTCCCACTGTGGATCATCCGAGGGGAACGGCATCATTTAGACCTTCAGAACAGGAGGATTTCCTTTTGTTTCTGCCACCTCTGTAGCGGCTACTGAAATATATTTGCCTGTTGCTCTGCTGGGAGCTGTTTGAGCTCTCCTGCCACCGGGCCCAGGGTGAAGTTTGTTCCCTGAAAGACTGGGAAGCATGGAGCAGCTGTGCAGAGAGCTCCCGGAGCACTGCACATAACTGCATTTGTGTTTTAATTGCAGCCCTGCCAATGCTTGGGAGCTGTCAGCGATGTGAATTAAGCTGTCATTCTCCCAGGATCATGATGCAGAGAGCGGTCTGCAAGCAGCACTAGCACGGCTGTCTGCTGCCCCTGCCTGGCACAGCAGCGGGTGACACCCATTCCTGTCTGGCATGGCAGCAGGTGAAACCCATTCCTGTTTGGCACGGCAGTGGGTGACACCCATCCCTGTTTGGCACGGCAGTGGGTGACACTGATCCCTGTTTGGCATGGCAGTGGGTGACACTTGTCCCTGCCTGACACAGCAGCGTGTGGCACCGGTCCCTGCCTGGCATGACAGTGCACGAATCCTGTTCCTGTCTGGCACAGCTGCGGGTGCCTCCCCTTGCCCCACCACCTGGCTGGGTCGGAGGTAGCTGGCTCCGGGCACCCAGCACCATGCTTTTCTATCAGCAGGACACCTGGGGGTGGTCAGCCCCTCTGAGCCCTGCAGAAGCACCCGGTGAGCCATTAAGCCAGGTGTATGCTATGCTGGCTGTTATATTGGCTGGGGATGCCCATACTGTAGGGCCTGGCGATGCTCCCTGATGCTCTCCTGGGCTGCACGGACAGACACTGCCCGGCCTTCCCCACTCTGCTCCCCAGGACAGGCACCCAACCTGGGGCTGACAGGGAGCAGGACCAGGCCCACATCTGCAGGGCCCCGCCGGGCTGAGGCAGGGAGCTTCCACTTGTGAGCTGAGGTGGGAATTTCTAGCAAACTGAAAAATAAACTCCAGTGCTGCAGGAGCGTGTTGGTAGGACGCTGCCAGGCTCTGCGCTGCCGTCAATGGAGCACGGCCTGTGGGTGAAGCTCGCAGGAGCAGGAAGACACGGCAACCCGCGTTACTCGGGAAGCTCTTAGGCACTACTGGGCCCCCGCCCCGCTCCTGGCAGGGCGGGACAGCGCACCAGCCCCGGCCCACATGCCTCCAAGCAGCACCTCAGACCCCTGGAACGCCACTGCGCACGCGCATACTGCTCGGCGCGCACGCGCAGCCGCAGTAAGGCCCTGCAGGCACGGGACGCTACGCGCATGCGGCTCCTCTGGGGGAGTTGCGCATGCGCACCTCCCACCCTGACGCAAACTCGCTGCAATCGCCCTGCGCTTTATCCTGTCCGACCTTGAGTGCGCGGCTGCGCTTAGGACCCGAGCTGCCCGCAGTTGTGCCGGTGTGTGTCGGGTTACGCCGGCGCTCGCGCCTCCGTCAGATGGTGCCGACAGAGCTCTTTTTTCTCTCCGCGACTTTTGGCGGCGGCACGCAGCTTTGTTCGGGCGTCGGCCCCAAAGCAGCGTCCTGGACGCGAGCGGCGGGAGCAGGCGAACTCGTGGCCAGCCCACGCCAGGGGTCCTGCGGTGATCGCTCCCCCCCCCCGCAGCCCACGTGGGTAGAGGCTTCCAGAAGAGCAGCGGCGCCGCACGCACCGTCCTTCGCCGCCCCGCACCGCCCCGCCATGCTGAGCGCCAGCCGTGCTGCCGCGCGCCTCCCCCTGCTGCTGCCGCGCGGCGGCCCCGTGCCCGCCGCCCCCGGGCTCGCGCAGGTGCGTGTGGCGCTGAGGAGGCCGGGCGGGCGCGGCGGGGCCTGGGCGGGGGGACGGGAGGGGCACTGCGGGGGTCCGCTGGTGGAGAGCGGGGCTGGGGGAGGGGATTTCTATGGCAAACAGTAACTTCCTTAAATTCTTGCTTAAGATTTAAAATAAATAAATAAATAAATGCGGTGTTGCAGTAGGACTGCGTTATTTCAGAAGTTGTCCTCCTCTGAAAGTTCTGGATTGGAGATTTCTTAATGTTCGTCTTTGTTTCATAGACTTTCTGGAATGGCCTCAGTCAGAATGTTCTCAGAGCGGCGTCGAGCAGAAAATATGCGTGAGTGTTGCCCTCCTGCGTGTCTGTGTGTTTGCTGTTTGTTCTTACCGTCCTGATCTCAGAGCTGAGGTGCTGAAACAGTAAAACCAGCGAGGTGGAACCAGAACTTGTGCCTGTTGCAGTTCTAAGGCTGCATTTTTCTCTCTTCCAGTCTTTTTTCTGGAGGAACTTCTATGATCATCTCCCTTTCTTTCTCCTGCCCCCAGTAGCACTCACAAAACATACGTTGCTGAGATTCATTTGATGAAACAGATAAAATGTAACAACAGGAACAAGTTGTCTTGTGCAGGATGACGTGTGCCCTCATCTCACTGCAGATAAAGTTTATTTCAAACAATTTGTGCATTTTAATTGCTTCCTTTTTCATGTTACAAGATAATGAGTAAAGAGCAGCAGTTGTGTAACTCAGTCACATGTTTTGTGGCCGGTGCTGATTTGAGTGGGAAATCTGTTTATGTGTGGAAGACTGCCCAGCTCTGGTCAGTACAAAGAAATTGAGCAGTTCTGTGTTTTCAAGATCCCTGCTTTATGTTGTATGAACAGCGGTTAGGGCAACCAAAGACCTTGGGGAGTGAGCAGGTGATGCCCTGGTAATGAACAGCCCTGCTGAAGCACACGGCTGAATGCATTTCATCCCAGAATGTGTAAAAGAAAGCTGTTGAGTCAGGGATTCTCTCTAGTCTTGAAAGTAGTAATGCACACTTCCTAGAAAGAAGAGGGAGGTTCAAATTTGCCTTGTGTAAAAATTGCTACCGTTTTTCAGAATCAGTTGCTTTTCAGGATCAAAAAGGTGGTTATTTTTCACACTGTGTCAGAGGTCCCTGCATGGGCTTAGTTAATTTTGTCTTTATGGATTCTTCACATCGTGCTAAGCAGTCATAAATGATTTCATCCAGTTTACTCGCATCTTGACTCCAGGTAGATGTTTTCTGACAAGTTTGAGTGTGAAAATCAGAAGTAACCCAAAACAAGTCCAGGGGACTTCATGTGAGGAGGGCCAGAATTGATTACAACTTATTTTTATATCTTAATCTTTATGGATGTTGAGAACACATAGAGTCAAGATTTTTTTTGTGTGAAAGAATAGTGTACTTAAGTGGAGATTGAGTTGTAAGTGGTCTGATTGAATAGAGAGCCTGGAGGTTAAAATTCTCTGTAAGAGTCAGAGAGCACCTTATGGTCTGGGATAGAATGTGGGTTTGCTTCACTGTTGGTTGAGTTCATCCTGTCTTCACAACAGGAGGGTTGTTGCTATTTAATTAGCTGCCTTCCTTTAGTAGTAATGTTATTTATCCTGTAATGTGCTTTACAGCTCAGAAGCAATTAAGGGTGCCGTTATTGGAATCGATTTGGGTACCACAAACTCCTGTGTGGCAGTTATGGAAGGTAAACAAGCCAAAGTAAGTGAGAATAAATAAATAAATACCAGCCTTACGTCTGAATTCGTGTTTTCAGAGACAGTGTTTTTGATGGTGTTCTGTTGTGGTTTTTGCATAGGTGCTGGAGAACTCTGAGGGTGCCAGGACAACGCCGTCGGTTGTTGCCTTTACAGCTGATGGTGAGCGCTTGGTTGGAATGCCAGCGAAGCGGCAGGCGGTAACCAATCCTCATAACACCTTCTACGCGACCAAGCGTCTCATCGGGCGGCGCTTTGATGACTCTGAAGTGAAGAAGGATATGTAAGTGAGGGGGGAGGGCAGTTCCACCTGCAGTGGGAAAAGCATAAAATAAAGTGCTAGGGAACATGACCGAACATAGCTGTTGTTCGGGTGAAGCAGTTTGAGTGATGGCTGGGTGATAAGTCAGTTATGCCCTCATGTCTCTAAGCTTGACTGCTTATTTTCTGAGGGCTGTGCTATATTTTTAAGTTTTTAGAGTGGTAATCAAGTGGAACACCATTTGGACTTTCTCCCCAGGGAATGTGCTGAACAGTCAGCATCTACTGAAGAAGTCTTTTTGCATTCTTGAGAGTATTTACAATCAATGGTCTATGATCATGCCAAAAGCTTCTGGTTAAATGGTGTAGCTGAAAAAGAACAGAAGTACATTGGTACTTCTGGGACACCCTGGACCTGAATACTTCAGTATTCTTTGTCTAGAACTTGCATGTGTTGTTCTGATGGTGCTTATTGTGGTGACTTCATGCTGTTTCTGTTGATACAGAAATTCCATGTGGCAGTGTTGTTTTTTCTTACTATATTTTTTTCAGTAAAAACGTTCCATTTAAAATTGTCCGTGCCTCCAATGGTGATGCCTGGGTAGAGGCCCATGGGAAACTGTATTCTCCAAGCCAAATTGGTGCCTTCGTACTGATGAAGATGAAGGAGACTGCAGGTTGGTACAGTTCGATCTTTGCTACGCTTAAACACAAGTGTGACCCCAGTACTGGGTGCTACTGACTGGATGTGCTGCAACCATGAGGAAAGTTTTTTGACATGGGAATTCTTGCACAGCAAGAATCTGTGGGGCAGATTGTGGCAGGGTCTGGTGATGAGCAGTTACAAAGCCTCAAGGAGGATCAGTGTGTCTACTTCAGTCTTTGGAACACATTGGTACTTTACGTTTATATCAAAGTGGAATACCAATAGAATTGTTTTTATTTTAAATTGAATACAGCACCTTTATTTCAGAAGGGGGAGCTCCTTTTCCATGTAAACTTGTAGCTCTTGTGCTTCCCAGGCTGCAACTCAGCCTGGGCTGTGGCTGCCTGGGTTTCAAGGTAACTTGGACCAGGAGTGTAGTGAGAGAGGGAATCCTCGAGGGACCTGTTGTGCTGGCTGCAGGAACAGCTTCTTAGCCTGTGGTGACTTTGAGTCTTCACCAGGGAGAAACATCCATTCACCTGGAGGAATTTTTTTCTCCATTTTCAATTCCTAATGTGGTTTCTGGCATAACTGTGTATAATTTAAAAAAAAAAAAATAGTAGCTGTCTTTTGCAGTCTGGTCTGGGAAGTATTAAGTGTTTGGAGGGCTAGACTGAAGCTTGTTGCTGTAGCTTCATCCAAAGACATGTATGTCTATATATAATGTTAGTTCCTGGGCACTTAGTGAGGTTGCCTAGAGTAAAATAAGACTATGTGGTTCTGTTGGCTTTTTCCCTGGATGCTACATGAATTCAAATGACAAGATACCTGGTGTAACTCTTGTTCAGGGGTAAAGCACAGGTAGAAATCCTGCCTGCGAATTCCCATTGGATCATGCATGTTTTTTAGCATATCTCAGTCTGCATTTGATGACACTGTACCTTTTTTTTTTGAGAGAGAATTACACCCTTAAACTGGGATGTAATACATATTTATTTAACTTACGCTACATGCTTACAAGCATTTGAGACAGTATGGATGCTATTTATACTGTATAAATGTTACCTACAAAAGACTGTACATTCAGGACAAAAATGAGTTCCAAGTGCTTTGCATGTTGAACACTCCAATGAAACAGACAACAGCCTCAGTCTTTCACTCTAAAAAGGCAGGTTGAGCTCAGATTCTCATCTCTAGTGGCATCCAGTTAGTGTGACTGAAGTGCAGAGTTGCATTGCTGATAGAAATCCACAGACTGCTCCACGTAATGGGGAAGGACTTGGTTTCTGCAAAGCTCCCTCTGCATCTTCCCAGAAAGCAGCAGATTCTTGATCAGGAAGCCTGTCTTCTGTTCCTAGTTCAGGAAGATGATTTCAAACTAAGTGATAATGTTGGTGGAATTCTTTTCACTTTAAAGGTAACTCTGTTTTGTCTCTTTTTTTCTCCTCCAGAAAACTACCTGGGGCACCCAGCAAAGAATGCTGTGATTACAGTTCCTGCTTATTTCAATGACTCTCAGAGACAGGTATTCAGCAAACTCTGCAGATTTTCAGGCTTATAACTGTATTTAGTATCAGTTCTCAGTGCTTTTTTCTTTTTTCTTTCTTCTCCCACTCCCACATTAGGCTACGAAAGATGCTGGGCAGATCTCCGGCCTGAATGTTCTAAGGGTGATTAATGAACCAACGGCAGCTGCTCTTGCCTATGGTTTGGACAAGTCTGAAGACAAAATGTAAGTGCCTGTTTGTAACACCCTCAATTAAATCAGCATGCTGTAATTTGTTTCGTAAATGCATCTTTTTTTAATCTTAATCACTGATTGGAATGCTGCCAAAGTAGGCTCTTAGAAGTGAATCGTGCTATGTAATGTCACCTGTATTCCATGTTGACTCTACTTGATAAAGGAAATTCATAACTTGCAGCTACAACTTAATTACGCTGACATTCAGCTTTGATTATTATTTTACCTGCTGGTAAGGGTGATAGGTGTGGCTTGGAACAGCTGTGTGAGGTGACACCAGTGGTGCCAGAGCAGTGTCATAAGAGATACGGTGAGGTTTGGTGCCTGCTATCCACGGTCTGTATCTTTCCATGCATGTATTCAGCCTTCTACCGCTGCCAAGGGTGGGCATACAAATGCAGATGTTTTCTTCTGTTTCTGATTTTGTATTTATGATGGGGATTACAGTGCTGTGAAAGCCTCACATACTGCAGAACATACTTCTTGATAGTTCAAGTGTCTCTGCCTCTGTCATTAGATGTAAGTGTGACTTTTTTTTTGAAAAAGAAGGAACTGTCCTCTGAAATAACTGGCAAGGTTATGCACCATCATTCATAGCATGTTCTGCAGCAAAAGCTTCTCCCCAGACTCAGTGCACTCCTAGATTGTACACACTGTAATCTGCTTATTGTTACCTGTAGAGAAAGCTTTTAACTTCTGTGAGCAGCGACATGCATTCTGCACACTTAATCTCGTGGTGAGAATGATTTCTGAGCCACACCATTTTGACTAGAAAGTAATATTTTTCTCCATCTGTTCTTGTAGCATTGCAGTTTACGACTTGGGTGGTGGCACTTTTGATATTTCCATTTTGGAAATCCAGAAGGGGGTCTTTGAGGTGAAGTCAACCAATGGTGACACTTTCTTAGGTGGAGAAGATTTTGACCAGGCTTTGCTACAGTATATTGTTAAAGAGTTCAAGAGAGAGGTAAGACATCTCATCAGAATTCAACCTTGCATTACATTGTCTTTTAACCTCACTTAGCTGGTATGGAAAGATGGGAGTTTTCATAAATTATTAGAACTTCATTTGGGGTCTGTGGTACAGTTGAGATTTACAAGACACCTGTTAGCCTGACTTCCAGTTCTTACGTTTATTTTCTGGCGGCTGAATGTTCCTCTCCTGGAAGACAGGTGAAATATCAGGAATTTGCTTTTTTCTCCTTGTGTAGCAGGACTGCTCAGCCTGGAGAAGAGGAGACTGAGGGGATCCAGTCAGTGATTATAAATATCTAAAGGGCAGGTGTCAAGTGGATAGGGCTGTGCTTTTTTTTTTTTGCTGATGCTTAGCGACAGGACCTGAGTCAACTGGCACAGACCAGAACTCAGGAAGTTCCATGCAAACAGGAGGAAAAACCTATTTCCTGTGAGGATGACGGAGCACTGGAACAAGCAGCCCGGAATGCTGGTGGGGTCTCCTTCTCTGGAGATACTTAAAACCTCCCTGGATGCTTTGTTCTGCAGTTTACTGTAGGGAACCTGCTTTAGCAGGGCTCAGGACTAGATGATGCCCAGAAATCCTTTTTAACCCCTATGATTCTGTGCTTCTTCAATTATCCTATAGGTGGTCTGCTTACTTTTACTAATATGAATCTGTGAACTGATAGTACGCGTCCGCACAGATGTATACAGTATGTTGCTAGATGTGGGGAAATTGCAGTGTAATTCCAACTCCATTGCTAATCCTTGCCTTTGTATTCTGTGATGCAGCAGCTTTTCTAGCCTTTTATCAGTAACTTACTCAATAATCACTTCCAGAGCAGAGAGGGCTAGCAGTCATTTTTGAAACACTAAGGATGTTTGCCAGAAGTTAGAGAAATCAGCAGAAGATGTCAGGCTGTATTTATACAAACTCTTTTGCAGTCAGTAGTGATTAAAAATACCAACTGCAGTGAAGGAAAGCTCTCCATGACTCACTGCTAATGTATATATTTTTTTGTTTCTTAGACAGGTGTTGACCTGACTAAAGACAACATGGCCCTTCAAAGGGTGAGAGAAGCATCAGAGAAAGCAAAGTGTGAGCTTTCTTCATCTGTGCAGGTAGGTGGCTGTGTTCAGAGCACAGACCATCAAAATGTACTACTGGACTGTTCTGCATTATTTTTCTTCCCATAACTCTGAAGCAGCTGCTTTTCTCCTATGCTATCAGAAGACACTTCAGTCAAGTGGCATCAGTTTAACTGAAATTTCTTTGGCAGAATGATCTCTCGGTCTGTTTAGGAGCAAAATTTGTTATTGGAAGCAGAGAGAGTGATTGCAGATGCTGGGTTTTGCTTGTGTTCTGATACCATGTTTTCTCATCTTGCAGGGAATGTGAAAAACCCAACTTACTTATTTTAGAAGTATAATGGGCAGTAGAGAATTTAGCTGCAACTAGTACTGCTGTGTTCTGGAAGTACTTAGGGCTTTGTGTGAGCAGTTCCAAAACCTTTTGATTCTGCTCACACCACTGAACTAATAACAAGAAACAATTTCTATAAAGAATCTTATTCCTCAGTGAGGGGGTTGTCTAAAGAATGAGCAGCCTATATGCCTTTTTCACCCATCTTGTATCTTAATGTATTCAAGCACATCCATTATTCACTACTGAGTAAGGAGCTGAAGAAGCAGTAAGCTAGGGGTGTAACGTTCTTGCTGAAGTGAAGTTAAGATCAGTTATATAGTAATTGAAATGGGGATTCTACCAGTTTCTAGGTTCTGAATAAACTTTTTTTTGTTGGTGATCTATTTGTTGGCCAGTGGGAAGCTCATAGCACGGGGTTCAGACCAGTCACAATGGTTGCATAGTTCTGCCAGAGACATAGCAGGCTCTGTGCTAGCAGGCTTAAGAGCTGGCAAATACAGTCTGTGCATACCAGAAAAAAACAGAATCTTTAGTGCTGAAGGCAAAGTGGCTCCCTTTTGGCCCTGTCCTCCCTATTTCTGAGCATGCTATTTACAAAGTAAATGCATGCCTCTAGCCAATAAAATGGGTTGAGTTCTTGTTTTGTAAACTTAATCTGTAGAATTGAAAGCGTCAGTGGTTTGAATTGCTTTGATTTATGGTGTCTTTGGATGCCATCATGATTCAGCACTTGAACAAGGTGGTTTTAGTATAAGATCTAATTTTTAAAATCCCAGATGCAAGTTTGTAATGCACAAGTAACAGTAAGAAACAGGATTTATGGCCCCTGGTGCTGATGACCTTTGTGTTAAGTAGCAATGAACTGGATCTCAGACAAGCTGTTTGCAAATGATCATGGGTTACTTCCATTAAGTAGCTTACCACATATGAAATGTTAGGTAATTGTTTGGCGAGGTCTTTCTGAAGATGAACTTTTGTGTTGTACTGAAGATAAGGAGTTATGGTCGTAGCTTTAAATGTTTCAGTTCTTACTTCTTAGCTGTGATAGAGGTTAAATACTGGTTGCAAAGGTGCCTTCATCTTTGTTACTTCCTTTACAACACTGACAAATGATGTGCATAAGCCAGTGTTGCACAAGCTGTGAAGAGCAAGAGCGTGTTTTCTTCTTAACAATATAAAACTTCAAACCAACACAGATATTAAAATGGATACCCTTTTATTATGGAATTTGTAACAAAATCTTTCATATCTCTTGTCTGAAATGTAAAACGCAAACTTACCTGCCACTAGTTGGAGACCAGGCTCTAGACTGAACGTGCGCATAGATGCTTCAGTACAGGCAGAACAGAACCTGTAGCTTGATGTGAAATTTGCCTTGCTTTCCATTCCTGCTCTTCACACTGTTTTTGTGCTGCAGACGGATATTAACTTGCCATACCTTACTATGGATGCCTCTGGACCAAAGCACTTGAACATGAAACTGAGTCGCTCACAGTTTGAGGGCATTGTAGCCGATCTGATCAAACGGACAGTAGCACCGTGCCAGAAAGCCATGCAGGATGCTGAAGTCAGCAAGAGTGACATCGGTGAAGTCATCCTCGTCGGTGGCATGACCAGAATGCCAAAGGTATGAGACATCCCTGCCCCAGACACAACTGGCACAGCTTCTCACTGCTTACTGTTAAGGGCGACCTGTAGTGGAAAGGCTGGGGGTCTGGAAACCTCATAGCTCCGGTAGCTAAGGACCCCCAGGAACACATGTGCCAAGTGGCCATGTGAAAGGGGGGCAAGGCATTCTCCTTCTCCTGCAGCTCAGCTTGCATCTGGGGGCTGTAGCTGAGTTGCAGTTTAAAAAGACAAGTGGGAAGCATTGGGAGTTGAAAAGTCAACTTGATTTTTCTCTTGTTGTCTGAACATATGGGGTATTGGTGAGATGTACAGAACGTTTTCTCTTGTGTACCTTTATCATGCACCAAATTCCTCTTCAATAACAGCTGCTTGGGAGTCTTTGCTTTCCAATGGCCTTCTTCTCCTGTGCAGAGCACATGCAGCTAGCAATGAAGAAACTGCACCAGCACAACTTTTCTGTTAGCTGCTGGTTGTCTGCTTGCTTGAGGTTGTACTGGCTGTTGTCAAACATGTTTACTTGACTGTTCTGAGCACTCATTACCTAACACCTGGCCCTGGTGTTCTGGTGATAAGCAGCAAGTAACTTAGAGGCTTGCTCTGCTGACATGTACAGTCTTGCAGATAAGGCACTGCCTTCTGGTAACGTACCATTTTTCTTCAGAGCAATGCAGACTACTATTTAGCTCCCCTGAAGTCAGTGCTGAACACATACGCACACTACTGTCTTCAAGGACACAGATCACCGTTTTCTGCAGCGATCATGAAAAATCCCGCTTGGCAATAATTTGGGGTTTGGTGGTTTTTTTTTTTAATTTAACTTCTCCCCTTCCTGAAATGTTAAATGAGCCTAGTGGCTAGAGTTGGTATATTAATAAGTGTAGAAGGTCACCCATGTAGGGGAACCAGAGGGACAAGATAAGCAAAAGCTGCTGCTCTGGCCAAAACTGAAGTTGAAGCAGCTGTGTTACCTCTTCCCAAAGCCCAGGCTGTTCCAGCTAGAAAAAAAGAATGGATAACTGTATAAAGTGAGAAAAGCAATTCTGGAAGTGGGGAGACCTTCCCTGAGACATTATGTATCCTTTGGGAGTGGGAGACGGTATTAAATACTTCTTAGTTACAATTTTTATTTCCCCCAGTTTATATATAGCTCCTGTACTTCCAGCTTTGAGGTTATATATACTTTCCTGAGCGCCTGAAGCCAGAGTTACAGCTCTGGCTCTGAGATCAGTGCTTGTATGTTGTGCATAGCACAGAGTGTTCTCTCATGTATGTTGCTGTTTGCTTCACCCCTGCTAGGAGGGAACTTGCCTTCTTTGGAGCGCTCATGTGGCCAGCTCTCCAGGAAACATAAAATGGGTGGCTGGATGTAATGGTTCTTTTGTGCTGTAAAATATACCTCCGGAGAGGGAAAGACTTGCAGTTAATTATATGTTTGTGCGTAAAGTGTCTTCCTCTTTAGCAAACGCTGCCTGCAGATGTCTCTGCTTACGTGCAGAGGCGTTGGACGTTTGCTTGTGGTGCAGCTTCCCAGGCACGCAATGCTCACCTGTGTAGATGTTTGCCTGATGAGCCCTCTCAGCGGGGAGGGAAGCTGTGAACAGGAACCAGCTCCCGAACTCATCTCTCTAAGGGAGAGAAACGGACTACTGAGCTGTGGCACTGTTGCAGACACCTTACTGCATTCCCTTCTGGATACTTCAGAATCTGTTGCAGTCGTGAGCCCGTCATTGCAAAGGGGCAGAGCAGTGAAAAGCTAATAATGCGGCTTAAACTGCTGACATAGCCAGCCTCCCTCCCTGGTGAAACAGCCCATTAAGTGAAGAGCTATTTCATTTTTTTATTTTTTACTTTTTGTTACATGCAAACAGGATGAACTGTCCTTGTGTTCTGGGTGTTCGACCTTCCTCGTGCTGTCTCTGCAGTTGTGCTGTCCTTGACAGCTGTGTTCTGCCCACTGTTGGTTTGTACAGGATCTGGAGGAGCAGTTCTCAGCTCCCACTTGATAAGCGTGGAGTGATCCCTTCTGAGTATAGCTGGTCTTTGTGCGAGGACCTGTGTAGTGTGTGCTCAAGCTGGCTTGCAGTTGGCTAACTTAACTGTGAGAAAACCTCCTGAGAAAAGGATTTCTGGACTGAAATGAGGGCAGGGTGCTTGAAAGATGGGGAACTAGGGAGCGATCACAAGCCTGAAGCTCAGTATTTCTCTCATGTCACTGGGCTACATAGCAGCAGGAATATAAAGATATGAACCTTTGGCCAGGGCTGGAGTGTTCTTGTGGCCACAGTACTGTGCAGTAATGTCTCACTGTCTATACGAACTTTGCTTTCTCCCATTCAGGTGCAACAGACTGTGCAGGATTTGTTTGGCCGCGCTCCTAGCAAAGCAGTTAATCCCGATGAAGCTGTTGCTATTGGTGCAGCTATTCAAGGTGGTGTGTTAGCTGGTGATGTTACTGATGTGCTGCTGCTGGATGTGACTCCCCTCTCCTTGGGGATTGAGACACTGGGAGGCGTCTTCACAAAGCTCATCAACAGGAATACTACCATACCAACCAAGAAGAGCCAGGTACAATTGACAGTGTCCACGTGGTGGGTGTCCTGTGGTGGTCTCAATGCCCAGAGAAGGCATTCAGAGCATCTCAGCAGACAGTCTTCTCTTCGGCTGTCATGGAGAAGAAGCTTAGAAGTCAAAACTGAATGCTGGCCACCAAACATCTCTGTTAGTTATTAGTGAGCCCAGAAGAGGAGAATAAACTGAATTGAGTCCGTGTGCCAAGCCATCTCAGGATGTTTGTGTCCTGCTTGGGATTGCAGTGTGTGTGTGCCATGATGTCATGTCAACACATCATTCTGAAGAGGAATTGTGTGGAGACCTTCTGTAACTGAGCACAGCACCTGTTTAATTAGACCACTTTTCTTTCTCTGTGTGCCTTGGTGGTTTGTTTCCAGATATTTTCCTGTGCTTTGGGCCCCTAGTAGACTTGGGTGTGATCCTTTTTCTCACTTTGCCTTGGCTAGGTCTACTGGTGTGTACTCTTACTGATAATACTTGTTCACTCTGGGGTGTGGGGTCAGGACAGGAGCCTTGCTGTTTCAGGAGACAATGTTCTGGTGCTGTGGCTGGCTGCCAGCCACTGGAGCCTGCTGCTGGTGTGGCGTTGGCAGCTTCTGCACATTCAAATGCATTTAAGATGAAATACCAGTGCACTTGGCTGTTACTAGTCTTGGTGCTTTGTTGTTCAGTCAGAGCTCTTTAAGGAATAGGAACATGAAAACAAGAATCAATTCACATCCTGCAATTTACTAGCTATCTGTTTACTTTATTTGTCTTCCACAGGTGTTTTCTACTGCTGCGGATGGGCAGACTCAAGTGGAGATTAAAGTATGCCAGGGGGAGAGAGAGATGGCTAGTGACAACAAACTTCTTGGCCAGTTCACCTTGGTATGTTGGCTACTCAATATTCATGACCTTAGACTTGACCTTCTGTGAGAAGGTCAAAGCTTTCTCTGTGTCGGGTTACCCCTGAAGGCAGTGGAAGGAGGGAGTTAGCCTACAGAAGACATCTGATGCTATTTGTAGTATTAAAAAAAAAAGGCAGTTTTTGAAAGTAAAGCCTGATTCTGGATAGCTTTTCAGTGGCACAGGAAGAGCTAGTGTTTAAAGCGGAGCTCAGACTTCCTGAATAGTGTTGGGTGATGCAGTGGCTGCTGTAGCTTTAGGGCTAGATTCAGTCACCTAGTGAGCTGTCTCCAGTTCTGGGTGTGAAGAACTAACGAGCTCTGTAGTGGTACACCTGTGCAGCAGATAATCTGAATGCTGATCTTTCCTCTAGTGTTGCAAAAATGAGACTTAATCAAATCAAGCTCCACAGTAGCTTGGTCCCTAGGGTGGCTCGTTTCTAGCCTTGTTCCCCTTTTCTACAAGCGCCTGTGGAACTGCCCAACTTAGTGGAGGACAGTTATGCTCCAGTGACTCGCGTGTGTGGTATGTGGCTGACTAACCTGCTCCCTGCAGAATTGGATTGCTCAGCTATTAGTCAGCATCAGCAAAGTTCGTCAGGTACAACTGTCTGAACTTCCTGTTGCTAGGAGGAGCTTTCCAGAAAGAAGAGGGTTGCCTTCCTCTTGTACTTCTAAAGAACTAAACTGTCTGTCACCATTTTAATATTGTATCCTCAGGGGTGGTCAGTGGAGTCCAGTAGTGCGGAACTGAGGAAGGAGAGCCTTGTCTTGGAGGGGAGGAGTGTCATGTTTAGCATTAATGCTGAACCTGGGCCACCTCCAAACCAAACTTGGGGGTTGCATCTTGTTTTGATACAGCTGTCCTGGGCAGAAATCTAGATCATCTTGAACTTGTGAAGGTGCTGCTAATTCACCACATTGATGCCAATAAGCATTTGAAGGACTCAGCTCTGAGGCTTAGTTAATATTCAATTTAACTGGCAAATCACCAAGATGATGTGCCCAGCAGGGAGGCTCATGCCCTGAGCCTGTGTCTGCAGGGCAGCTAATGACTAAGCATTTGTCCTTTGCAGGTTGGGATTCCTCCAGCGCCACGTGGGGTGCCCCAGATTGAGGTCACTTTTGACATTGATGCTAATGGTATCGTGCATGTGTCAGCCAAGGACAAAGGCACTGGGCGTGAACAGCAAAGTAAGTGCTCTGGGGTGCTCTGTAGGGCTGAGAAGGGGGGGTGTGGAGCAGTATGCTGTGCCCTGGGGGGAGAGAAGTGGGGGTTTGGGAATCTTGCACCTTGTTGCTGTGCTGTGCTCCAGGGTGCACTGCTCCTCCCAGAGTATTGTGCTTACACAGAGGCTGCTGAGCCTGGCAACATGGAGGTGCCAGCTTTTAAGGGAGAAATCCAGTGAACTGAAGCTGTGCTGTGACCATGTTTTGTTTCTCATTGCTTTGTTGCAAGTACCTTGAAATTCGGGCATATTGAAGCAGCAGGTATTTAGAGTAATCACCTCAATCCTTCCCATTCATTTAGGCTGGAACCATCTCTAAATGGGAGGGGGCTGGGCAACTTCTAGCTGTCAGTATGTTGCACTCTGAGCGCAGTGGAATGTTAGGCCTGGTGTTCTAGGGTAGTTAGTGACATGGCTGACTTTCTCTGATGCCCTGTTTTGGGATTAGGAAATGAATTTGAAGCATTGATAGACTGCTCTGGTACAAAATAGATCTTTTGTGCCTCTGACTGGGAAGGCTCTATACTGCCCTTCAGTTGCTTCTTGGAGGAAATAAATTACTAAAGTGATCAAATGCACACTGCTGTTAAGAAAAATACAGTCAACTCTATTGGCACTGCGAAGATGTTTGTTGTTCTTAATCATGCTGCTTGGTTTGGGGCCTAAATTTGTTTCCAAAAACATACTGTGTGTTACTTTGATTTTCTTGTGGGCTTTTCCATGTGTGGTAGCCTTCTAGCTCTGAATAAATGTCTCCTGATATTTTTTAGCTGCCTTTCTGTATGCAATATGGTTCTAATTAGAAAGCTGAACTCTATCTGTGTCCTTCTTTAGGGTTTTTGTTTGTTTTTACTCTTGGCAAATGTGATATAGAAATCTTTGGTTCTTGAATTATCTTTTTTTGGACTTAGTAATACTCAGGATTTTAGTTCTCTCCCTCCCAATGAAATAATGCTTTTCTGCAGAACTTAGCTTATGTCTGGACTATACTCTGTGGCACAAATGGAGAAAAATAGGGGACTTAGAGAAACCAACCTATGGAATCATGCCATGCTCGCTCATTGCAGCAAGAGGAGCTAGCTGGGAGGAATACTGTCTTACTGTGCAGGCTGAGTTGCTTTCCAACAGTGAAAATCTGTATGAAAGTGATTCGTTCCGGATTATTTTATGTTCTGTTTTTCTGGGGTTTTGTTTTTTAACCTGCTAGAATGCCCCTTTGGTGTGAGGGCTTCTTGTGCACGTTTACTTTCCAGAAGTAATAACTGGAGAACAGACGAGGTGACTTCCAAACCACTGGACGGGAAGTGTCTAGCAGAGCTGGGGGGCATGGATCTAAGATGACAGGGTTTTATCTTGCTGGCTGCATCACTGCTACTTCAAAGGCTGGCTGTTGTTGCGCTGCCCACAGAGCCTTCACAGGTGCAGAGTCCCAGAGCAAGGCAGCTGCCATTGAGAGGGTTTGGGAAATGATCGTCTCCTTTCCTCAAAGATGGGAGCGCATTCTTTATTAATGGTACTTCTCTCATGCAGTTGTTATCCAGTCTTCTGGTGGCCTTAGCAAAGATGAAATTGAGAACATGGTGAAGAATGCAGAGAAATACGCAGAGGAAGACAGACGAAGAAAGGTAAAGTGATTGCTGTGCTATCTTGCAGCTAGTAGTGTACCCACTGGTTATTGCCATTGTGTGCTATCAGCTGTCCCCACCTCGAAGGACCCCTAGGTTGTGATCTGCAGTCTTGAGCTGTTTGCTTGTACAGTTACTGGAATATGTGCTTTCTTATATTCTGTTGACTCTCTGAAGTTGCAAGAAAGGGTGCACAGAGGGTCGTTCAGATTTGGTTTGGGCGACTGGCCCTGTAAAATTAAATTACTAATTTCTTCCTGAAAAGTTACTGGGATATGGAGGCAGCAGTAAGCAAACTCACTTGCCTACACTTTGCAACTGTAGCTAATGCTTTCTGACATCAGTGCTCTTTACTGTCCAGCTGCCTATTATCTGCCTATTATCTTAGCTGTTTTTCTGAAGTTAGCCTCCTGCAGCCAGGTTCTCACGGTGTTCATCTCAATGGAAGCAGTCCCTTCCAACCTGAGCCATTCCATGATTCTGTCAAGGCTGTTGCTGTGGTCTCACATCACAGTCTTATCTCTAAATTGGAAAGATAATGGTTTGAAGGGTGGACTATTCAATGGATAAGAACCGCTTGGATGGTCACAGGCAGAAGGTGGTTGTCAGTGGCTCTGTCCAGGTGGAGGCCAGTTACAAGTGGTGGCCCCCAGCGGTCTGTCTTGGGACCAGTGGTCTTCAACATTTTTGTCAGTGATGGGATTGAGTGCACCCTCAGTAAGTTTACTGATAACACGCAGCTGAGTGGTGCAGTTGATAGATTTGACAGAAGGAAGGGATGCCACCCAGAGGGACCGGGACAGACTTGAAAAGTGGGCCCACACGAACCTAAAGAGATTCAGCAAGGCCAAGTGCAGAGTGCTGCATTTGCATCGGGGCAATCCCAGATGTGTGCGGACTGGGAGAAGGACTTGGGGATCCTGGTAGACAAAAAGCTGGATGTGAACCAGCAGTGTGCATTTGGAGCCCAGAAGGCCAACAGGGTCCTGGGCTGCACTAAGAGAGCCACAGCAGGGCAGGGAGGTGACTGGCCCTTTCTACTCTGCCCTCATGAGCGCCTGCAGTGCTGCGTCCAGGTCAGGCCCCTCAGCACAAAAAAGATGTGGAGATGTTGGAGTGGGTCCAGAGGAGACCACACAAGGGTGCTAGAAGGGCTGGGGCACCTCTGCTATGAAGAAAGGCTGAGGCAGCTGGGGTTGTTCAGCCTGGAGGAGGCTTTCGAGTTTATTTTAGAGCTTAATTTATAGAACCTGCTAAACAAAGCTGCACCATATCCTCTTCTTAAGTGGGAAGTTGTTTTCTGTAGTCCTTAAAATCCTCCTGTCTGGCATCTTGAAGGTGTTATTCATCTGAGTACAGTGTTTGCCCTTGGTGCACGTGAAGCTCTGAGGAGATGTTTGAAAGCCTCGCTGACTTTGTCAGGAGGGACTGATGCTGACTGACTGACACCATGATTGAGTGGCTAAACCTGCGATATTAATAGGATTAATGATTGGAACTAATTGGTTTAATGAGAGTGGGACTACTGAATTATATTTCTGAATACAGGGCATTGATTTTAGGCAGGCATGGGGAAGGCCTGGCCAGAGAGATGGCACCAGCATATGTGTAGTGATAGCTGAAGCTGGCACACTGAATTTACTGCCTTGTGTACTCCTACTCTGTATAAACCTGTCTCAGGTGCTCCCACAGCCCTATAAATCTTACCTGCAGTAAGTGAAGGGATCAGAAGAGAACTAAAGGAGAAAATGCATGGATAAATCCACATGAAGTAGCATTTCCATGCCTCAAAAGCTCTACATCCAGAAAAGACTGGCATATTCGCGCCTTTAGGTTAGATGCAGAACATTTAAAAGCCTTTGGTCTGAAAGTCCTGCTGTTTAAATTACTGCATTGTTGCCAGGGAATGTGGATAGTTGCATAGGACTTGAAGAGACTGCAGAAATTTTCTGTTGTCAAATCACAGAGTAAGTTCTTCCCTATTGTAGTAAAGGTGGGAGTCATCTCTGTCCAGTGAGCTATCACATGGAGGTGATGATGTTGCTGTTTTAACTAATGCTTCTGTCTCTTTACATGGTTTGTATAACTGTAACTGTCAGCATAGAATCATGGAATCATAGAATTGCTCAGGTTGGAAAGGACCTTCAAGATCACCAAGTCCAACCGCCACCTAACCATACTGCTCTAACAACCCACCTCTAAATCATCAACATTCCATCACTCTGCTGGACTTGACTCCCTGCTGTAAACTCTGACATCCCATAAAGAGTGAAAATATAGAATAGAAACTAAATTATTTTTCCTCAGCCTCCTGAGCATATCATCACATCCCCATTCAGGGTAGGCTACTCTTTGAGGCGAAGAGGGCTGGGTGTCCCAGAGTCTGTTAATGGTGCCAACAATTGGATCCAATTGTGTCTTAAAACGACCACTCTTCTTCAGTTAGTGCCCAGTCCGTCCCCTGTTAGTTGTCCTTGCAGACCTGGCATTAGGAACTGATAGTTCTTACAAGCATGGTATTTTTTTTTCCCTGTTGAATTGTTACAAACATTTGTAATAGGGAAGCATCAATAAGACAACCCAACGTTTTAAGTTGTCTCTAGTACCCTTGTTGATGAAGAAGCTTAAGAGTATTCTCAGACAGCTCTGTGGCTTTCTGAAGGAGCAGGACGAAGAGCTGTGCTGTTTCTGCTTTTGCTCACCCTTTCAGTGTGCTGACAGCAGTGCTTTGTTGGTTGCTTCTAGGGAAGTGGGACTTGCTGGGTAACAAAGAGTAAGAACTGTGGCTATATTGGCTTGTGTAGACTGCCTGTTGCACCTTGGTGGTGCTGGGATACACCTAGAAATGACTCATCTGCTATTCATTTCTTTACCTTCCTATAAAGGACTGTAGATGGGAACTAGACTGGAGTTAGGCAGCTTGGGAAAAGAAATGTTAACTGCTAGTTCGTATGTATGTAGCTTGTAGCAGCGGTGCTGTATGCATTAGGCTCTTATGAGTTCTCTTACCCAGGAACGAGTGGAGGCTGTAAATATGGCTGAAGGCATCATCCATGATACAGAGTCTAAGATGGAGGAATTCAAGGATCAGCTGCCAGCGGATGAGGTAGGTAGTTTGTTACCTCAACAGTAAAGGAGGTAAGATACTTTACCACATCTCTGCTCAAAATCTCTCTTAATTCATAGCTGACTCTCACCAGTGGCACCAGCTGTGTGTGTGTGCTGTCTTCATGCAGAATGGCAACAGTCACTGACTTCCAGGGTTTCCCACTCAAGTGGGATGGGTGTGATCTGGAGGATGTGAAAGCATACTGATGTGGACGTGGTTTGAATGATAGCAGATATCTTATTTCAAAGTACAAATTCAGTGGAAGTGAAGATCTAAGAGCCTGAGAAGCTGTTAATCCAAGATTTGTGTGAATTGTGTCCTTGGCGTGGCCTTGCAGTGGTTTGATAAGGACTGTGCTGTGGCCTGTATGAGAGTTCTGCTCAAAAGCTGGCTGTTACAAGCAGTGCCTGTCTGTGCTCTGCAGAGGGACAAAGGAGAGCTGCTGTGCAGTCCTGGCAGTCTCAGTAGTGTGAATGCAGCACCTGAGAACTGGAAGGCCATGAAAATTATTGTATTCACTTAGCTCCATTTTTTCTCTGTCTTCAGAGTGAAGTAGATATTTATTGTCAAAGGAGCACTCTTAATAACATTCCAGGTGACAGTTTAATTTCCACATTATGATCCACGTTATGAATTTCAAAAGCCAAGTTTAAAACAGATTGCAGTCTTCAGGTTAACGACTCTTGGAATCAGAATTAAAGGGGTCCTAGGGGCTCTGTGAGGTGTCTGAGGGAATGAGGCTATATTTTGGTTAAGTAGCCTCTGATCACTTCAAGCTCTGTGTTTCAGCTCAGGTCCTCCGTGCTTGGGATTAGGATTTCTTGTTCCTGTGAGAACGCTTATATCTGTGTTCCCTGCAGGGACTGTTCCCAGTGATGTTTCTGGGGGGGAAAAAACAAGGGACAGTGGATAGCAGTGCTTGGAAAAAGCCCTGTGTGATCTGGGTAGTAGAGACAGCAGCCTGGCACAGACCTCAGTTGCCTTCCCAATCCCATGGGTCTGAATGAGGAGAACTCTGCCCACGTTCTTGCTGTGAGCAGTGCTGAGCAAGTGCTGCTGGCACAGCTGTCCCCCAGTAACCATGCTTCCCCAGGCCTGCCTCGCCAGCCTGACAGGGAGATGCCAGACTGTGCGGAGGGTTTGACAGATGGCTGCAGGGGCTGGGATGAGACCGTATTGCTTTTGTTTGCCTTTCTGCTCCTCCCACGTGTAACAAAGGGATTAAACAGGGTTGTGAGCAGCATTACTTGTTGGCTTTCCGACAGTGCCTTAAATATAGATGAAAATCAGTTTTCTTTTCCCTTTACCCTGCTTCTGGGGTGACCAATTGGCTGGCGAGGTGTGCCGGGGGGAGCACGCTCCTCCTTGGCGGGCTGCTCGCTCACTGCAGCGCTTCCTGTCCTTGGCGCCTCCGCTGGAGCTGCGAACAAGGGGACCTATTAATGCCAACTGTGGTGTATTTAGTGAGGTGGACAGGTGCCCATTGGGAACTGAGCACAGTTCTAGTCCCTGCAGACCATATGGCTCCAATTTGAGACTCTAACTTCACAGCTTCTGACAAAAAAAAAAAGGTATCTTTGCTGTGGCCACTAGGTGGGTGAAATGACAGGACTGAGATACTGGGTGAACGAAGCGCAGTGCTGCATCATGTTTCTGTGATTTCTTTGCAGTGCAACAAATTGAAGGAAGAAATTGCTAAAATGAGAGAACTTCTGGCTCGTAAAGACACTGAAACGGGAGAAAACATTAGGCAGGCAGCAACCAGTCTGCAGCAAGCTTCCTTGAAACTCTTTGAAATGGCATACAAGAAGGTAGGTTCACAGCTATTTGTACCTTATAGTGCTTGGATGGGGAGGGGTGAGTTCTGCCACCGAACATCTAGGCAGGGGCTGTGCTGGAGGTAATGCTGTCTCAGTGCAGCTCCCCTTGAGTAACAGCTTGCTATAGGGGCAGCTGTAGGAAGTCAGGCAGAGCAGAAGGCTGCAATCCTGGCCATCCTGCTGTAGGTAGGCTGCCCCACAGATTGTGTTATGTTACTGCATAGCATTGTATAGAAAAGTGCTGGAAGCTGTTAATAAGAAGCACCAGAACACACGGATCATGCTTTCCCCTTTCCCCTATATGTGTAGAGGGTACCTAAAGTAGTAAAGTGATGCTTAAAATATTTTACATATGATTGTGTAACAGGTTTCCTGTTCAGCCTGCCTAAAATCATCATAATAAGGCCATTGGGATTTTTTTCTCAGTCTCCTTCCCAGTGAAGGGCTCGCCTATTTGAGCCCTTTTTGGCAGATGTACTTAACCTGTCCAAGGGAAATTTCTGGGAATGGAAATGGCACTCACTGCCCAGGCAACCGTGATGGTGCTGAGCTGTCCTTCCTGTGGAAAGCTGCTTTTCTCATGTCAAACTGAAACGGTGCAGTGCTGCAATCTAAGCTTGTTATGCCCACTGGGAAAGAGTAAATAATGGAAAGATAACTTCCTTCATCTAAGCAGCAGTCATGCGGAGATAAAGATGGCTTCCATTCTCCAGTGAACAGTTACCCTTTTCTTTAAAGAAAAGTTGAAGAAACCTTGTAGGTCTAGAAGTAACCAAAGCAGCTAGCTTGGAAAAAAATGGCTGGGAGGAGCATATTGTTGTTACTGCAACTAATAAGCTAACTCTATCACAGATGGCCTCGGAACGAGAGAGTTCTGGAAGTTCAGGAGATCAGAAGGAAGAGAAGCAATAAGAAGTCTGTCTTACCTTGATGAGAGTACGAAGAAGAGGTGGATATTCTTGATGCTTGGGAGAGAAGGGACCTTCCTGAGCAGAAACGGGCAGAATTCAGACTTACTGTGTTTTTGCAGTATTCTATATATAAAATTCTTAAATGTATAAACTTAGTGATGTGTCTGCTAGATAAAATTGTCACATGATGAAAGTTAATTCATGCAAGATGAAGTTTTAAGTGTTTGGCCCTGTGGTATTCAACTGAGGCACATGGGGACTCGCTGAGCATTTAATTCTGATACTTGACACAATGGTGTACTAAACCTGATATCAAAGTTTGGAAACCATGTTACTAAATCAGAAGGTGGAAATTGAAATTCTGGTGGATCCTCCTTGTGGATCTGAGTATTTGTGAACAGGTATTAAGGCCTGTGAACAATGCAATGACAAGGCCGGTTATATTGCTAGAGAATATTCAGATCTGCAGCTAGGTTAGCACCCTCGTTCTGAAGGAGATGTGTTACTTCAAATTTAGTTGCAACATTTCTTACAGAAGAGGCCATGTGGAAGTTGCATACTTTACTTGTCTGAGCCTTCTGCTCCATCCTATGTCTGTTCTTTGCTTATGGCAAAACAATTTCCTGGATAATAAAACTGTTATTGGATCCATTCTGGATTTTTTTTTAAATAAAAGCAGAAAAGTATCCAACGTGGAGTTGTTAGTATCCTGGCTTTTGGTGGGAGATGTGAGCCTGTTATCTGCCCAAGAGCCTCTGTGAAGGAGCAGTGACCAGCTGTAGCAGCACTGGGTTTCTGGAATTTGTGCTTGATCTGAATGTGGAAGGAATGTACTTGGTGTGAGGTTAGAGTCCGTCCCCTCTGCGCGTGTCACTGCTGCTGCCCTCACATGAGATGCATGGAAGTCCTGGTGTGATGTGCCGTAGCTTGTCCAGGCACTCCGTGCTTGGGCTCAGTCTCCTGAAACAGGCTCTAGACTGAAAACAGCAGTCACCCACTGCTGCTTCTAGCAACCAAGTTTTCCCTCTTGACATGCTCTCTCCTTGCCCTATTACATGGTCACTTCTCTTTGTTGCACTTTTTCTGTCCCTGTGTATGTAATCTTCTGGAAGGAAAAAAGCAACACTTGTAGCTGCCTTGATCTGACAGCTCAGATGTGTAGGAGAGATAAAAACATCTCATTCTAGGCAGTTTCCTAATTAAAGAAGGTACTAGAGAAGGCTGTAAGTACTGATGATGTAAACCTCCCTTTTCCTTTCAGTTGTGGACTGCTAGGGATCAAGACTGTCTGCTTCAGGCACTGATCTCCCCAGCAGTCCTAGCAAAAAAGCCTGGAAGCAGCTTCCACTCTAAAATGAATGGAAACTGACCTAGCCCACTGAAGCTTTTTTTCCTGTTGTCACTTCAAAGAGTAGTGAGTAGCCAACTGTGGAGTGAGAAGGGAGCTTGGAGAATTTTAGTCTGCCTGTAGAAGAAGGTGAGGAAGGGGCCTGGTGCAGCCATGGGAAGAGGGGAGGTGATGCGTTACGTGCCCAGGCCGCAGCGTGCTGTGGTGTGGGGGAGGCAGGCTGGGGCGAGTGTGCTGCCAAGGGCTGCTCTTCCACTGAGGTGGGCAGTCAGCCCGTGTGCGTGAAACTCCTCTGGCGAAGGCAGGGCAGCCCAGGACAACCCTGCTGCCCCAGCTGCTGCTCGTAAGCTCTTATCTCAGTCCTGGGCCCGTGGTGTCACCAGGGAGAAGGCAGCATCTCACAGCCTCTGGGCTCCTGAATCACTGATCAGATTTGGCCTTCCTGAATGAATTCTTCTCCCCGTCACAGTTTAAGCACATCTCTCGTTTACATTCATTATTTTTTAATGTGCTGTTCTTAGCCTCCCCTTAAAGCTTAAATTTTTGAATTGAGGAAGGAAAAGTTAAAGCAGGTGATGCGTGCTACGCTGAGAACAGCTGCCAGGGAGGCAGGAGCTGCAGCAGCCCGCAGGCTGCTCTCTGACAGAAGGAGCCCTGGCCAGAGGGGTTTGCTGCGCTCACACCGGTGTGCTGCTGTCTGTCAGCACGGGGAGAAAGAGTGGGCTGCATTCGTTGCCTGCTGCTGTTTTCGGCATACACAGATGCACGTGGCCTGCACGTAGCCTCAGTGGTGCTGCAGGTCCGTATCGACCACTGGCCCGTGTATGATAGTAATTAAAAAGGTTTTACGGGTTCTTCGGGGTGGGGAGGGGGGCTGGGCAGGGTCTGTGCTGCGTGCTTCCTCCTGAGCGCACAAAATGGATCTAAGAAATGGAGCTGCGGGGTTACAGGCAGCCGTCGCGGGGCTGGGGACCCTTCCTCCTCGGCTCTCTGAAGCCGCAGCCCGGGGCGGTGCAGCCCTCACTGCTGGGCCCGGCTGTGAGCTGCGTGCCGGGCGGCAGGGAAACGCTCTGCCCCGGAGGGCGGCGGGCAGAGCCCCGAGCTGCCGGAGGTGAAGGAGCGTTGGAGCAATGCTCTCAGACATAGGGTTGGGGTGGTCCTGTTGGAGCCGGGGTCGGACGCGGTGATCCCCGCGGGCCCCTTCCAACTCGGCACGGAGTTCCACGGGTCGCGGCCTGCTCGGGGCAACACACCGGGCCACCGTGCGGGGACGTCCCCTCCTGCCTGAGGGGAGAGGGCAGCGGCTTCAGCGCGGCTCTCGTTCGCCTGCGAAAGCTCCTTCCACCTTCCCCGTGGGCTCTGATCAGCGCCAGTTCGGACAGCCGCCGCTCCCATCCCCGCTCTGAACTCCGGGCACCCGAGGCCACGCCACGCCGCTCCCGCCCGGCGCGGCCCCTTTAAGAGCGCCCGCGGTCGACCCCGCCGTTCTCGCGAGACCTCCGCTGCTCACGCCCCGCCTCTCCGGGAAAAGCCGCGAACTACGAGTCCCACAACCCCCCGCGCGGCCTGCCGGCCAGTCGCGAGACGCCCCGCTCCCGCGCGGGCGGGGTGAGTAAACTCGTGCCCCCCGCCCCGGTCCCCCGGAAGTGATGTCACAGGCCCCATGTGAGCCGATTGCAACACATGCAGCGCGGCGAGGGGGAGCGCGAGCAGCCGGTGTCCGACGTCAGCGCCGCCGCCAGCCGCGCGCCGCCGGGGGGGAGCGGGCCTGAGGTGAGGGTGCGGCGGGGCCGGGCCGGGCGGCGGGGCCGGGCGGGGCCGAGCCGGGGCTAACCGCTGTGCGTGTGTGCCGCCGCGCCGCTGCAGGCCGCCGCAGCCGCAGGAGGAGGAGGAGGAGGAGGAGGGAGAAGATGGCGGACGATCCCAGCGCTGCCGACCGCAACGTGGAGATCTGGAAGATCAAGAAGCTCATCAAGAGCCTGGAGGCGGCCCGCGGGTGAGCGGCGGGGTCCGGGGGGCGGCGGGAGGCGGGGCCCGGCCCCCAGCTCTGCTGCCGGGCGGTGGGGCCGCGGGGCCGCGGCCGAGAGTAACCGCGGGGAGGGGAGGAACGGCCGCACCGGGAGCGCGTGGGGCTGGGGAGCGGGTGGCGTTCCGCGGGGAGCCGGGCCCCGCCGTGCCCTCCGCCCCCGGCAGCGCTGCCGGCAGGTGGCCGGGCAGAGGGAGGGAGGAGAGGCCCCGCCGCGGCCACACAGCACCGCGCCCCGCAGCGCGGCCGCCCCGTGCTGCTGCCGCCGGGAGAGGTGGGCCCGGGCGCGGCGGAAGGGCCCCGTGGCCCCGCACGGCGGGCGGGAGCAGAGGCCGGGCGGGCGGCCCCTTTTGTTGCTCCTCTCCTCTCACCCACGCTTTGCCGGTGCTTTCAGCCCCTCTGCTCCTCCCCCGTGAAAGTACTTGACTCCTTTTCCCGCGAAGTAAGCTTTTCTGAAACGCGGGGAGCGCTGAATGCGAAGTCTCTGCCCTCCTAGAAGTTGGCATTGCACTTTGATGCCGTTCTTTCACCAGAAGTAAAAGGGCTGGCTGTTCCCACGGTGTGCCCCGTGGCAGAGGGAGCCTGGCCCTGTCTGTATGGGTCACCGGGCAGCGGCTCCTTGTCCAGGTCAGGAATTGCTTGGACTTTAGTTATTGCAGGAACTGTAGGCACTGGAGGTGTAAAAAGGTGAGAAAAGTATGTGCTTCAATAAAATAATTGTGAAGGGCAACTCCTTAGCCGTCCTTATGGCTGCAGTTCCATAGGCTGCTCTGAACTGGTGTTAAACCACTGGGGGAACTGCTGCCATCCTGCTCAGGGCACCCTTCCATTGGTGCCTCCCTTTGAGAGGCTCCAGGCCAAAATGCCCACTGCTCAGTGGTGGAGTGGGCCGGGGAAACTGTTCAGCTGGAAACTAACCTAGAGAAGAGGGAAAGGGGAGGAGAACCTAAGCCAGATCTTCATTAGTTTTTATTTTTAATCTGACTTGTGATGTAGCCATGTAAGGGTTGGGGTGTGGGAGAAGAGAATGTGGAGCTGGGGCTGTCCTTGACTGCTCCAGAGTTGCCTTTGGCTGCCTGAGCTGATCACTCAGCTGTGCCTTCATGCATTGCTGACAACATATGTTGTGCTGGCAGGGGCGTCCCAGCGAGCACGGGAGCCTGAGGACAGCTCTTGCCACGAAGCTGGAAGGGCTCAGGCAGCTACAGGCATCTGTTGCAGCTTGTGAAGACACTTCTGCTGCCTGTACAGTACTGAGAGAGGCTGGGATGTGTCTGGGAAGTGTTCAGCATTTTGTCTCTTTCTGATTCTAACTGCAAGCAAAAACATGTCCACATGGAACAGCAGCTCTTGGTTTGTTCATCGTTTGGAATAGGTAGATGCTGAAGAGGCCAAGGTTAGAACTGAGAGCTCCTGGAAGAAGTGAGGTGGAAGGGCCAGCTTGGAGTGGGTGAGCCCCTGTGTCTGGGGCAGTTGCCCAACTGTCTTCCCCCACCCATCAGTGTTCCCTGGAACACCCTTGCATCGTGTTCCAGTTGCTACAAATGTAGTGAAATGCATGTAGGAGTTCTAGGTGAGCCCTCTGGTCCAGCATATCTACTAGATGTTGTGATACTCGTGTTCCTTCGCGTAGTGTGTGCTAGCTGCTAAACCACCTGGTGAGGGCTGCTGATGCTAGCAGTCATTGCTGTAAGCAGGATTATGCTGGTTACATGTAAATGCATGTTCTGCTTTCAGGGAGTCCCAGCTAAAATTATCCTCCTCTCTTTGGGTCCGGTAAGGGGAGGAGATGCTGTAGCTCCTGCTACCAGAAGCCTTAGCCTCGCTGGCACAAGGGGTGCGAGCCAGTGAAACAGGCTTTTCCTGCCTTTGGGAGAGTCGCTTCCTCTTCCTGCCAAGTAGGAAGACCTGTTCTGGGGTGGGTTAGGGGGCAAAGCCTTTAAATAGGACGATGTGGAAGCCAGGACTCCTTGGTGTCTCCACCTTCCCTTACTCATGTACTCCTAATAGTGACCCAGCAGCTGTGTCCCAGTTTCATGCACTGGTTGTTCTTGCACTGGATCAAAGGGATGGGAAATAGAGGAAGCTGGAGCTGGGTGCTCAGGTTGTGAGTGGCAGCTGGGCACTTCTGCTGTTTTCTATCCATTTCTATAAAACCTTGATAAAATTTGTGGAGTACTACCTGAATGTTAAGGAAGCACAAGAACAAGGAAATGCTTTTATCATGCCAGGGATAGTTGAAGTAAGTGGCAGCGTGTTGCCAGAAAATGAGCTGAGAAGATTAGAGCTTCAGCTTGACCAGAAGCTCATCAGCTGGAGGGCAGTGAGGGGAAGGCTGCTGCTTGAATGTTAAGGTAGCATCCTAGCAAGAATGTCCTGTTATTTTTTTTTCAAGCTCTTCTTTTTTCCAGACAGCTGGTGTTACCAATGCTCTCTGGTTAGCAAGAGCCTGGCAAAAACAAACATAAAAACCAGCGCCCCTCCAGACCCACCCCAAATGCTCTCTCTGCTGGCAAGGAGTAGAAGGAGGTAAATTTGGTATCTCATTTCTGAAAACAGAAGTATATGTTGTCTCTGCGTGCTCCTCCAAAGCGGAGCTGCAAACTGTCTGCCCCTGTGTGAAGTTAATGAATTGGTCTTTCTGATATGGTGATAAGGGAAAGGGAGTAGCTGATATCTGCAGAATGTGTATGAGAGAGGGCAAATGGGGCCTGAGTTCTGTGCTTCAGGCAATTAACCGTTCCAGCCAGAAGTAGATGAGAGTGAAAGGCCAGCGATGAGCGAGTTATGCCCTTGTTAGAAATCTAGCCCTTCTCGCTGGTAGCTTGAGCAGCTCAGATTCTCATCGAGCATCTCAGCTTTGCCCTTACAAAAGCATTCTGCTTTCTGAGCAGTCAGCAGTCCACAGTTGGTTTGTGTAACACACAGTCGCAGTGAAAGACTGTGCCCCCCCAGTAGCTGCAGCTGTTTCTGCATTTGGATGTTGCAGCAGCTTGAGCAGAAGTGGTATTAGCCACTGTGTTTTTCCTTATCCCATGTCTCAGGGCTTTTCTGTTATTGCTTCACGCAGTTTTCCAGTGTCAGTATTAAACTGACAATTGCTCTTTGTTCTTCCACGGTTCTGAATGGTTAGCAGGACTGAGTTCAATTTTTCTGCTCATGTAAGCTGTAAATGCTTGGCAGAATCAAGTATCAGCAACAGCTAGCAGTCTCCTTGCAGGCTTAGGCCTGAGATGTTGCATTTGAATAGTGTTTGAAAAACTTCTCCAAGTCTTAGTGACAAGAACTCTTTTCCTGCAGATAGTTCTCTGCTGGGGAGATGGGTTTTCCGACCTGGAATAAGAGCACAGTGGGTGCTACTGCAAATTGTGGGGCTGTATTATAATGGCAAAACCTTCAGGAACCTGCTCCCACGAGACACCTCTCCTGCCTTGAGCTTAAAGGCAGGACTCTGTGTTTGCCATCCTGCTCTGCTGAAACAGGAGGCAGAACAGAAAGGTGTTCTTGGCAGCTCTGCCTGCCAGCACAACTGCGGCTGACAAACAGAGTAGGTGGAGGTTGGGGATCAGAATATATCTCCAAACTGAGTATTTTGGAAGGTGAACTCACAGGACATATGCAGGCTTTTTGAGCAAACTTAAAAACTAGGCCTGAACAAGTAACTTATTCCAGTTACAACTACAAGGAGTGCATTAAGGCAGGAGAATGGAGAAACAGCAGGAGAAAGGGGGCAATCGTGGTGTCTCTGGAGCCATGGGGAAGCAAAGTGAGGCTGTTTCTCACTAGGGTTTGGATATTGTCGAGTTGAAACTTCCATCTGCTATATGGGAGAAACCAAATGGGAGGCGCATAAAAAGCAACCAGTAAAGAGAGGTGTGAAAATGTACAGGAATTCCTGCAAAATGAAATGTATACTCATTCTGCAAGCTGACCTGTGGCTTGCAGGGGAACAGTCTGCCCAGTACGTGTTGCAGAAAGCTGCGGTAGCAGCTGGGCTTTCCCTCAGTCCATCTGGAGCCTTGCTGGTCCTGGTGGAGGGGCCCACCTTTGGAATTGGCTTTGGACTGCTGCTGCTTCCCAGCCATGTGCAACGGTGGTGGGAACCTGCTCGGGTGGAGGTGGGTGGGGGGCTGTGCAACTCTGCATCTTGTGCTGATGTCACTTTCGTGACCAGGCAGATTGGCAGGGCTGAGACCTGTGAGGACAACCCGGTGGCTCTGGAGAGCAAGACAAGTCGTGGTATGTCCTGCTGTTAGCATGGTGGGCCTTCCCAGAGGTGACCTCAATGCCCACAAACTTGTGAGGTGATGCTGGAGCTGCGAATGCTGCTGTGATGTAGTCAGAGAATAACCAGGGTCCATTTCACGCAGGTTTGCATTGCTCCTGGTTTCTTTGGAACAAGCTCTGGGGAAGTCTGGGGCTGCCAGGGCTATATTGCTCCACACTGGTGAGCTGTGTTTCTCTCCCAAATTAAGCAGTGCAAATATTCAGTTGTTCCTGGTAGTGTTGGTAGCACTTGACTGTAGAGAGCATGTTCTGCCAATAGCAGGTACTGGGCAGCTCTGTTGTACTGTGCTGGAACAGCTGTTGAATGTGCTAGAACAGTTGATTCTAACTCCAGTGAACTGCTCTGCTGCATGACATTCTAGGTGATGTACTAGTTCGCAGTGTACCAGTACTGCTGTGCCTAGCTACGGCGGTAGCATGTATGATGGCACCAGGGTGGCTGTCTTGGCCTTAAATGATGCCATGCATTGGGTGGAGGATTTATCTTGGTCTTGCATTGCTGTGACTGGTTTCTGTATGGGTTCAGGGGCTCCCTCCCCTGCTCCCAGGATGGCAGCGAACCTCTTCTCCTCCCGTCTCAATGGGGATCCATTGTCATTGTGGCTGTGCCAGGGTTTGTGTTCTGGGAGGCAGATTAACTCTTGATACAGAATGTATTTCTGCAGAGCTAAAGCTTTCACCGTGGGATGTGGAGCATTGTGGAGACCTTGGCCAGGTCTGGGTGAGCTGGTGGGCCTGTGAAGGGCAGTGCTGTGGCAGGGTACTCCTTGGCTTTCCAACTTGAAGTGCTGATGTGTGAGGTTAGTGCCTGCCACAGAATAGCCCTGAAGATCTCTACACAGCAAGGTGCTGCTGTGTGCAGGTGCCTCCAGCAGCTTTCACTCGTGGGGAACGTGAGAGGGGTATGCGAGGAAAGGGCTGGAAGAGTAGGATGGGCGGTGCGGCACGCAGGGTTTATCTTAGTTGGCAGCGAGTTCTCTGCTTTGGCTTTATGAGCTGTCATTAAAGTGTGGAGTGTTTAGGGAAGAGGTTATGGTTTAAGTTCATATCTGAGCTGAAGTGCTTCCTTGAAATAGTGCTTTCTCAGTCCAGTTGTCTTCAGGGTCGTTTCCAAAGAAGGGCATGTTTCTGTTAGAAAGTTAGAATTTTAATACCGCCTTTTGCTCTTGGTAGCATGAGGAGGAGGAAGCATTTGCAGAGAGGCTGGTATGGAAATAGCCCATGGCAGGAGGGATACCTGAGGGCTGTGTGGCAGCTCAGCATGCAGGACGTGCTAGCTGCCCGCACACTGCTTCCCTGCTTACACCACTGAAGTCTGCCCCGTGCTGGGGACGAGCTGTGTACGCACTTTGCACAAGCGGGGCTGATGGGGCTCAGGAGGAAGGCAGGGTTTCTTCAGAGCTTGCACGTGGGGCTGTCTGGAGCAGGGTGTTAACGATGGGTGGTCTGTGGCAGACAGGAGGGCAGCCCCATGTCAGAAGGGCTGCTGACACCCTGCCTGCGTGTCATTGTTGTAGAACACTTCTAGGGCTTTCTCACCTGCCTGCTCTACCTGTTCCTTTTGAATTACAGCAACAATTAAGTGCTGTTTTGAGAATATGTTCTAGCAGGTGGCAGAAAATGACCTGCTCTGGGAGAACTGTTACGTGTCAGACGAGCTGCAGTCGATGTTTTATAGCCTTTGGTAGTTTGGTAGCCCGATACCCTCCTTTACAGCCACGTGAATCATTGCTGAGCAGCATGATTCATGCAGAGATCATCATTCACAAAGAGCTAATGAATGAGACCCTGACTGCTGAAGAGAAATGACGTGGTAGGAGATGGGAATGAGCACCTCGAAAGAGGACAGACTTTTTTGGCTTTGTGGCAACTGTTTTTTTTTTTTTCCCCTGTTGGCTCCATATTCCCATGCAGTTCTGAGGCATTAACATCTTAACGAGCAAATCTGGATTTGTGCTTCAGTCCCTCAGTGTACATCTTGTACCCAACTGGCCCATTAACATAATGCAACAAGTCTTTAAAACTTGGAGCATTAATAATTGGAGAGTGAGGAGGGAGAGCAGGGGAGCTGTGGCAAAACCAAGCCTGCCAGTGAGTCACAAGCGTCTGAAGTGCAGAAATGTCTGTTCCACTTACTGGTAATTGGAAGTCCAGGCTTTCTGCATTAGGTCAGATGCAGCCAGTAAGGCCTATTCAGAATGTGGTACGCAATTATCTTTTTGTCATGTGTTGCCTTTGATCCAAGGATTTCAATGTGGCGTTGATTCACCTTCCCCAAAGGGCGCACAGTATCTGCTGGTGCTGATCCGACGTGCCCCGGCGATGTGGGATGAAGGCTGGCTCCCTTCCTGCAGCCCCTGGACTGATGTGGGACCCACAGTGCTGCCAGAGCAGCAGCCCCAGTGCAGGAGCTGCTTCCAGCTGAGGAAGGGAAGATCTTGGAGCAGGAGGTCACCAGCTCTGAGCCAGGGTGCTGCTTATGCTGAGCTCCAACAGCAGTGTGCGCTGGGCCGATGGGAGGGGACTCAGTTACCTGCTACCTTCAGACAAGTGATACTTGGCCAAGTCCTCTGCTGTGTGAAGAAGAAGTCTGTGACCCAATTCTTCTGTTGCTGCCCTCTGTCCCTGGGGAGCGGTGCGTACTGAACTCAGGAGGCAGCTGCTGGCAGCAGTCCAGTGGCTGCTGGGGGGCCACACAACCTTCCCAACCCTTGGAACACTTGTAGCCTTGCCTCTGCTCTTGGGCAGAAGCAGCCATCTGCTGCCTCCCTGTGGGAAGCTCTCCCCCTGTGCCAGAGCAGAGGTGTGCCGAGGAAGGTGGGCTCTCTTTCTGTGTCTGGGGTGGGTGCTGGCGTGGTGCTGAGCTCCATCGCCTGCCCTCAGCTCGCATGGCACCTGGGGGCTTTTCCTCACTTCCTCTTTGAGAAGGTCAGTGGGTTAGGGTGAGAGGACAGAATATCTCCTCGGGACACTCTTAATGCCTGCCTTGAAGCTGTTTCTGGTTACACAGAATTCTTCGTATATCATCTTCCTGTAACGCGGGACCTTCTGGCAGATGGGATTGAAGATTCCTGTCTAGAGCTCTGGGTCAAGGTTACAGCATGAGAGCTTGGTGCTGTGCGGGCCGAGGTGGCAATAACTGCATGGCCTCGTGCTGTGCCGCTAAGCGGTGTCTGTCTGTCCAGGGGGGAGGGGGCACCCCAGAGCTGATGGGGAAATTAACCACTTGGCTTCTGGACTCCTGGGTTTCCCTTTCTCCAGTTAAAGCTTATGCTGAAAAGTACTCTTGAGAAAAGAATGGCTTGGTCTCCTGACTCCGTGCTCCTCCCCTTGTGCCTGCTCTCCTCATCTTCTGCTTTTTCTCTGCTTCTGAGATGACACCAGGTCCAAGGAGATCCTCCCTGACATACCTTTGCTTGGGAATTGATCTCTTCCAGATCTTTCTTTTTCCTTCTTTGATAGGCCTGGGAACCTCTGAGGAACACTTTGGGCTAGTGTTGCCTTTTGGTAGGTTATCCAGAGTGGTGGTGTATGTAGTGGTGAAATACAGCCCCTTTGAGGTGGGGGCTGTGATGTTCTTACTGAAACGATGCAGTAAAAAGTGCTGCCAACAGCATGGCCTTCGGCTCTTCTTTACCTTTAACTTAAAGGCAGTAATGGTAGTTCCCACTGTCCACTAAGAGGTGGTGTGGGCTGTGTCGAGGTATCTGTGCGTCTGAGCTGTGCTTTGAGACCATCCACTGAACAAGGTGGGGTTTCATCTGTTTCTGATGGAGGCATCTCAAAAAGCTGTTGCTTCCCAAGCAGTGATTAGATTGAGATGTGCTGGCTGTGTTTGTATCAAAGCCTTGGACCAGTGTTCTGAAGCACAGGCAGTGCAGGCTTTGGGTCAGCTTCCCCATGACGTTGTCTCTGAAGCACTGAAGGGGTGCCCGGCTCTTTGCTCATAGGCTGACAGGATTTCTAGGAAAAGTTGCACTGCTTTTGCATTTGCAGTCATCTGTGTGGGTTTGGCATCTCAAGTGAACTTATGCCACTTCCTATTTGAAGGAGACTTTGTGTTATTAAAAGACATAAAGTCTTTAAAGGGCGTATCTGTGACCTGTTTATGCACTTCCCGGCCATAATTCATGAGCTGTGAGAGCGTACGCATAGAGTTCCCCTTAGGCAAGGTCAGCACTGTTACATCCAGCCTTATATGAATAGGGAGTGTCTAGTGGCCTGCGTTTTGTACGAGAGCCCAAACCAGCAATTTCATACTTGCTTGTGCCGAAGGACATTTACTTTTTATAGCCTTTCATTCGACATCTCTGCTCAGATACAGGGTCAAAAAAAAGTCCTCAGCTGTTCTTTTGCATTGCTGCTTGCATGGGACTGTGCTCTGTCACCATAGCCCTTCACTGAAGAGTTATATGCCTATGGCAGTAGTGCTCTTGGACCCGTGCTGCGTGCCTGGACGCGGTAAGCTCTGCCTGGGTTTATGTGGGTATTCCTGGCACCCATCTTGCAGCTGGCCATGGATGTGCTGCTGATGGAAGGGGTCCATTTGTAGTTCAGGCTGTGCATGCAGCATGAGCTACGCAGTCATCTGCAGTCCTATGGGCTGGAGACCAAGGCTGGTACCTTGGGAAGGTGACGGTGCTTGAAGCAGCGTGTGGCAGCGGTTACAGCAAGCCTCCTGGCTGTACCCTGTGGGTAAGGTCAGATTATCTGAAAGCTGCTTCGCTCTCCTGCCAGGCTCTGGCGGTTGCACGTAGGCCTTGTGCTGCTCCCTTGGTTCCCAAGGAAAGCAAGGTGCTTGTAAGCTGGTGCCTTGTAAAAATAAGTTCATCTTGAGTCACAGAGAATAGCTGACCTCCCTTGCCTCTGTGTCTCCACGTTACGCGGTGCGCTATTAGTGTAAACCGCTTCATTGTGGAAGAAGCACAGCTCAGCTGTTGTTGGTCAAGTCTCTGATGCCACAGGATGGGCCAGGAGCTGCTATTTATACTGCATGGCTGTTATGTGAGTGCCGTCCCATGTCCCAGGAGGCTGGCTGCTCCTCAGGAGGAGAGGAGGGGACAGCTGAGCCCAGGGGACAGCGGATGGTGCTGCTGCATTGGTGCTTCACATGGCATGTGGCCTTCCAGGTGGCCGTTCCTGTGAGGGAACGCTGCAGGAGATCTTCAGAAAACCCCTGGGCCTGTCTCTGGCATCAGCTGGTGGTCTGGGGGCCTGCTCAGCTGTTTGTTCTGAGCAGCAAAACCAAAGTCATGCAGATGGAGATGGCCACCCAGGGCAGGAGGCTCAGCTGTAACAGCACCCATCCGCAGGGTATGTTTGGCAGCTTGTTTCAAACGTGATGGACCGCTTGCTGTGTGCACTTGCGTTCTGTCGGGGTGGTTTCTTCATGTTAAACTAAGAAATGCAGACGCAAAGCACCGCTCCTGGTGCTGGTTGTGGCTGGGGGCTCAGCGCAGCCATCCAGCTGGGAGAGGCACAGTCTGAAGTTCCCACTCTGCTTTGGAAGAGCCCCAGGTGTCCTGCTCTGATCCTATATCCCACAGCTGTTGTAAGGCCCAGTGAGACCTTGTGGGACCGTACCTCTTAGGAAGTGCAGGAAGATCTCGCAGCAAAGACCTTCTGGAGGCCGAGGTACCCGCCTGCAGGAGCACCAGCAAAACTTGTCCCTTCAGCTCAGGACAAGGCCAGAATTGATCCTGCACCGCACACACTGCCGCTCACTGTCATGAATTGCTAGTGTTTGTAGTTCCCACTCCGAAACAGCTCTGATGGGTTTTAGGAGCGAAGCTGGAGGCCCCCCGGGATGGTAGGAGCAAATTCAGAGCCCAGATCTGTGCTGGAGATACCCAGTGCTGGTGTCTTCCAGGCCACACTAAATCTGAGCTAATTGCCAATTACTGGCAGGGCTGGCACGATGTGCTTTGTAACCATAGCACTCAGCAGTGAAGTGTTTCCACTTTTCCAGAGGTTGGCACTTAATTGCCCCCGCCCGCCCTGTTTCTCTGCAGTTTGTGGCAGGTGCCCTCGTTGCTTCCAATTGTTTTCTCCTCTGTAGTTCTATGAGCAGTGACACATTTTGTGCTGTCCTGCAGACAGGCTTGCCAGTTTCTTACAAAGCAAGCATCTCAGCATTTTGGATCTCGGTGCACATCCTTACGTTGCAGTGGCAGCTATTTGGCTGCTGTGCTGGCACTCTGAGCCCGGAATAGAGACAGCCACTGTCTGTAGCTGCTTAAAACTTCCTGGCGCGGCTCAGTCTGAAAGCATTAGCTTCCAGCTGATGGAGCAGAATTTGTCTTGGGTGCACTGGAACCAGGGGGGAGAACCTCTTGGCAGTGCTGAGCAGATTGTAATGGGCAATGCCCCAGGTCCCTTCTTGGGGGGGGGGGAGCTGGGGGTGATGTGGGGAGGAGTTGGCTTACTGCATGTTTGATCCCGAGCTGTGAGTGAGTGCTTCCCTTAATCCAGATTGATTATTTAATTGTTCACTCTAACAGCTCTGTAATGAAGTTCTGCCTGGCAATGTGCTTGCTTGCTGCTGGAATCGTGGTTAGCAGCAGCCAGCCAGGCACGAATGTCCCGTGTGCTCCTGAATAGTGAAGCTTGTTCGTTTCAGAAGGTGCTGTTTGCAGAGGCTGTACCAGCACGATTCCCATACAGTCTTTCTGGAGTAAATGTACTCAAACTCCTTCAGTGGCTGTGGAGGAGGACGAGGCATGGGAGGTGCAGAAGTACCTGTCGTCTTGCTGAGGCACTGGCTGCAAACACCAATAGGAAACCTGGAGGCTGTATTGCTATGCAGAGATGCAGAGCACTTCCATCCCCCAAGCATTTTTGAACTGCAGTTTTCTTAGACAAAACATAGCGAAGAAATTCTCAGAGATGCTTTTAACAGATGGAGCCACGGGTTTTCAGACCTGGCCATCCTGCAAGAAGGTTGTGTGCAGGTACAAGCTTGCTTTGGAGGGGGGAAGCCATTTCTGTGGCAGGTGAATGTGGTCTCTGTGCTGCATGAGGCAGCTCTGCAGCCATCTTTGTCACCTGTGTGCAGATCTGCTTCAGCTGATGTCCTGCTGGTCCAGTTTCTCAGGGACCTGCTCTCAATTAGAGGTCAGACCTCAACCCTGCTCACTTGGAAAGAAGGGGGAGCTGAGCAGGCAGCAGTGGGTGCTGTTACCTCTGATTAGCCAGGTGCCTAATGAGCCGGGCGGGCTGCCTGTGCCCAGCAGTGGTGTGTGCCAGCTGGAGCTGCCCCTCAGGGTGTGGGGATGCAGGTGGCAGTGCTGGGAGCTGAGCACCTGCTGCTCTGCCGGGCACTGCAGCAGTCAGTGCCTGGAATAGCTTTGGCTGAGTAAATAGTGATGAAGGCGTGTCAGACCTGAGAACTGCACTTGAAGTTGGTGGTGGAAGGTGCTTTTGGATGTAAGTCTGGGCTGGAGTTTGGTGAAGGGTTGTATCAGACTGAGTACTGCACTGTGCAAAGCATATGCGAGACTTAGAAATGAGAGGACGTGATGTTTAAGTCTCCTTCTCCTCAGGAAGAAGACACAACTGGCCTTCCTGCTTGCTGTTTCTGCCAGGCTCCTGTACCTTGCTATCTGCTTGTTCCCGGTTTGGTACCTTCTATAGAGGAAAGGTTGCATGCAGTCTATTCCTATCGGGATTGCTGAGGGTTGGTGCTGGGAACACCCTTGGTTCGTGCAGCCATCTAGGTGTGATCTGCAGAGCTTCCTCATCTCAGAGAAGCAGTGACTCTGCTTTCAGAGGAGGAAATGAACTGTGAGCTTGCTTCAAGAGTGCTACTTTGAGAAGAGTTGGGAAGAGTCGCTTTCCTTCTGATCGGCCTCACTCAAAGGAGCCTGCTGGGAACGGGAGGCCATTACGTGTTCCCCAAGGCGTGTGCCATTCACCAGGGAGCGAGCTGCTTTAATTGAGTGGTACATGGAGTATTCTTGGCTGGCATGACCTGGAAGTCTGTGATAGCTGTCAGCCAGGCACAGAGCTCCTTCTGGGAATAATGCACGCGAGTGTCTCTTTACGACTTTCTTGATTAGTGTGTATGGGGATCTTGGATATTAAACCCAATTAGTTGTCTTTAAGGTCAGAGACTTATTTGACCTACCAGCGTCTGATTCAACTTGGCCTGAATTGAAGATCTTTGGAGGAGAGCTGTATGACTTCTGTAAAGAGGCTAATGAAGTGAGGCTTTCTAAAGTGCTTCCCTGCTGCCTCCGTAGCCCAAACACTTCAGGCAGGACAGCAGGGCACAGCAGCAGGCAGGGACCGTGTTACAGCATCACAGCATCTTGTCCTGACATGAAAAAATCCATGAGAGCAAAATTTTCTTTTTTTTAATGGCTGAGAAGCTCTTTGTCAGTGATGTGGTTCAGAATCAGTACAGCTTTTGCTCTTGAGAAGGCTACAGGACATGGTGAGGCGTTTGATTTTTATGACATTGGTCTAAATGTGAAGTATGAAGCCTGGCTTAAATGTGAGATGGTGCAGAAGCAGCACTTCAGAAATCTGGGATACTTCAGTGGTAAATGGGATGTACCTACCAGAAGGCAGGCAGGAATGTCCCTGATTTTCATTTTGGCTTTGGGTGGAATTGAACCACAGAGCTGCTTTTGGAAATAAGACCTCTGCAGGTTCCATCCCAGAGCCATAGGAAAAACGAATATCAATCTTTTTTTCATTTAGCTTAAGCCAGCTCTGTGATTTGTGGGGTCTTATCTCCTGACTCTGTGCCTGGGGCTGGTGCTTCTGAGCCAGCAGTGGTGTACTTAAATACACTTTATTTAAAGCAGAGGGCTTCCCTAGGAGGCAGAGTGCTAGCAGGGAAGTAGAAAAGACCAACTGCAACAAAATGACCTTCCAGTCCAGTTTTTTTTTTTGTGTGTTAATCTGAGGAGAACAATGTGTTAAAGCCACACTTGGACTGGTTAGTGCTCCAGCTGTCTGAGAACAAATGGAATGGGCTTAAAAATGTCCTTAAAGTATGTGGCTGCATTGTTTCAAATGACTTCAGCTGAGGGCTGCTTGCAGTTACGTTCTTTTCTCCCCCAGGAGTATGCCAGGTCATACAAGCACCTTTTGGAGGACTGGGCTGTTGGTGGCTAACCCGAACGCTTGGTTATGGAGGCAAATCCTTTGAATAGCCTGTTGTATTTTCATTTCTCTCTCGCTGTTGTCCAGCAGAAGGTGAACTACACTGGTAGCAATGGGTTGAAGCATCCTTCGAGGCTGGGGAAACCACGGGGGGAGGGAGGAGACAACTGCTGGTATGGAATGTGTTCTGAATACACAATGGTACTTTGGCTGCTGGCTGCTCACAAGTCTTCTTTTTCCTTTTTCAGCAATGGTACCAGCATGATATCGTTGATCATTCCCCCCAAAGACCAGATATCGCGAGTGGCAAAAATGTTAGCGGATGAGTTCGGCACTGCCTCCAACATTAAATCCCGAGTGAATCGCCTTTCAGTACTGGGAGCCATTACATCTGTACAGCAAAGACTCAAACTCTATAACAAAGGTAACTTTGAGCGTCTGTGGCTGCTGGCAAACTTCCCCCACTTGGAAGCAGTCTTAAGTTCCTGTATACATAAGCAGAATTCTGCTAATCAGATCTGCTGGCCTGTGCTGCTGTTTTGCTCTGGTATTCCAGATATGTTGGATGATCGCTTCGGGGTAGCGCTTGGAGATAGAGTAGTGGGATGGTCCTTGTTTTGATAAGCGGTCTCATGGTTTGGTCCTTAGCAGTGCTGGCTCTTCTAAACCTGGTCAGCCTTCAGAGCTGTTCTGCTGTAGTTAATTTCCATTAAACTAGTGATTTTCCATTGAGCAGAAACAAGTGCTGGAAAAAGGTTCGTCAGTCCTGGCTTTACTCTGGCAAACAGTCTTCACTGAGGTGGTCAGTCTAGAAATTGCTCTATGAGCACCATGAAAGCTTTGTTGGGGTATTCATTCTTTCTCTGGGTTCTATGAGCTTGCAGGCTCCTAGGTTTAACATAAGGTACATCTTCCTGAAGCCTTGCTCTAAGTCTTTCCTGCAGTGTTAGGTAAAGTTACCTTCTAGTTACTGCTCCCAGTTGTTCAGTATAGGAGCCCTAAATCAGTTTGGTTTCTGTTGTAGAGATCTAGGAGGGAATAAAGTGGGGGAAATGGTAGGTAAAAGAACTTGGGGCCTTCACGTTAAGTCTCAATACCTGATAGCTTTTCTGGTTATGGCTTGCACTCTTTCATAGTGATCTAAAAATGCTTTATATACTTCATAGTACCTCCAAATGGTCTGGTTGTTTACTGTGGAACAATTGTGACAGAAGAAGGAAAAGAGAAGAAAGTCAACATTGACTTTGAACCTTTCAAACCAATCAATACGTCGTTGTATTTGTGTGACAACAAATTCCACACGGAGGTAAGTCGTCTCCTATTGGTTTTGCAGCAGTCAAGACATTAGTGCTTTGCTAGATTCATCAAAACAGTCCTTGGTGTGCACGAGTCCATAGTTTGCAGAACAGCTGGCATTAATTAAGATGTCCTGCTGCTGAAGGCACTGAATGTCTTGTGGCTGGCTAATATTCAGAAATATGTGATATTTGCTGAAAGGAGTTGCAGAGTCGAGTCCGCCTCCTGCTATAGCTGATTTTATGGCCCAGCAAGCAGCTGCTGAGTTTGTGTAACTCACAGACATTAGCTCTTCACTGTAATTGGAAGCAGTGGGTTTTTTCTTAACCTTAGAAGCCCATAGATCTTATTCCAAGCCAGGCCTTAAAGTAATGCCAAGATAACTTCAGTGCTGCCAGTCTTGATAATGGATGTGTTACCTGAGACCCTTCATGAAGAACTTGCATGTGCATCAGGGGTGAGGTGGGATTATTTTCATCCAGCATCTACTTATCTTAGTTAAATGAATGGTTTGAGGCATATTTAAATTAATGTGGATTGCTGTAGGTTTAACTGCGTGGAGTCAGGTTATTGTGTCTACGTCTGTTTTGGCTCTGGCAGTGGCAGCCTCAAAGTCTTTAGTAGACTATGGTACTTCATGTCCATAATGGTCGCCACAAATAATGTGTGAGCTGATGCATCTCTGACCTACGAGGTGTGGCAGCTGGGTTCAGCTCTTGCAAGTTCAGCCTGAGCCCATGTGTCCATGGGCGACTGAAACCAAGAGGTAAACAAAGGGGGACTCAGGAGAGAGTCAGAGGCGGAAAGCCAGGGGAGGTATTTGTCCCTGCAGTTGTTGGCAGTGGGTGGATGGTGATAGGCTGCTTCTGCCCTATCAGGAAAGGGATTAATTTGGTCTTGGCTGCAGCTCCTGCTTCAGGGCACTGATTCAATACAAAAAAGTAGCTGCTGCCCATTGGGCTGTTCCCAGGAGGCAGCTGTTAATACTCTTGCTGGTGTGTAGCCCTGCTCAGCAGGAGAGTGCCAATAACTTGAGAGGAATTTTTGGTAATTGATACCACTGATGACGTGATTACTAACAGCATCTTTCTCTGGTGGCTCTGCTCTCCTGTGTCTTATTTGAGTATGTGCTTATTTTTACTTGGTATTGTCTGCACTGCAGAGTCAAATTGAGCTGTAAAAGCCTGGTGCATACCATCTCGAGCGGTGAGATGATGTTAGTGTTGGAATTCAGATTTGTCTGTGATTGTCGGATTTGGTCGTTGAGCCATGCTTTTAACCTAGTGGTTCCTGACGTGTGGCTGGAACTCGAGACAGGGCATCTGCCAGGGCACGCAGACAGATGTCATAGCAAAGTGAGGACGTGTCAGGGAGCAGAAAAAAGGACGTGATCTCCAGTGTTAGGCTTAAGTGGGAAAAGGACACTCTTCCCAGGCTGAAGGAACAGAATAAAAGCGCCTGTTCCTTTTTTGTACTTGATAGGTTGGATAGTGGAATTGCTGACAGAATTAATGAAGAGGAAATTGGGGGAATTACTGACCACTGGAAGCTTTAAGAATAAGAGCAAATCAAGAACATCAGAACCGTAGTCATTTTCTGTCTGGCGAGGGCACCTGATAAGATCTTCTCTAGATATGTTATTGCCTGTGTGAAAATGAAGTAACTTCCCAAGAGGGATATGAACCCTAATGTGTTTCTGAAGGATAGGATTTACAATGACTTATTTTGATATCTTGGCTGGAGTGTTCATTCCAGTCACACGATTTGCTTGGCTCCTTCCCAGCTAAATAGATTGCAGTGTAATATGCCACTTCCTCATCTCATTCATCCCTCTGCTGAGGAATTAATACAGAATATTTACTTTGGCCAGAAGATTCCATTAAACCTTAGTGTCTCTGTTTTTTTTTTTTTAAGCCTGAAACCCGTAGACTTGGTTGTGTGGATTTTGGATAAAGATGACTGGTTTTTACCGTTGCCGTTCAGCCCAATAACCCTGCTGGCAGGCGTGCAGGCAGTTAGAGATCCAGTGAAGTAAACCACCATCACTCTTTCACTATTAAATTGGTGACAAAACAATTTGGAACTCTACACGTTCTCCATCTGACTAATGTCCTTCTGCCAGCTTAGGTATAACATCAGAAGGAAGATTCTTATTACGTTTTTTGGCCGTATAGAATTGTTTGTGTGCTGCGCCTACCAGTTTGGGCTGCCTTAAGAGGGAGCAGTAGGTGACAGATTCCATCAGTGAAAGAGCTGCAGTAACCGTGGATGTCCCACACCAGCAGCACGAGGGCTAAACAAGAAATCAGACAGAAGGAGCTTGGAAGCCTTCGTACTGTGCAATTGTCAGCCAGCATGAATGACCTTACCAAGTGCATTTAGCTCCCTTCTGTCAAGAGAAGAAACTTGCTCGATAACTGTTTTTCCAGCAAAATAAAGTTATGACTGTCTTCTTTATACCTAGTTATTCACCAGACAGTTATTGCTGCTTTTAAATGAATTCTGCCTTGTAAGGCTGAATTTGTCATATCTACTGTAGATAGCTCATTGTTCTGTCTTTGGTCTCCTGTAAGTCAGCAGGTGCAGCAGAGCAGTACTTGTGATGGCTGGAAGTCAAACTTTCTTGGTGCTTTGTAGCATAATGCTGAACTGACGAATAGCCCAATCAGCTCACAAAGCAGGTTTGGTGTTTCTGGCTAGAATGCCAGGAAAATTACTCTTCCACTTTTGCCAACTGGAGAGGTGATGCAGCCTTGTGGAAGTGCAGTCCCTTTAACCTAATGCTTTTCCAGTGCCTCTCTTTAAGGTTTTACTATTACACTTGAATGTGACAACAAACGATGAGCTGGTAACGCCATGAAAATAGTTACTGGGCTTATTGAGTTTCTTTTCATATCCTTCATCATTTGAGGTGTAACCAGGAGTAGTCCCAACTTCTGAATCTGCCACCCTTTGTCTGGTTTAGTGGTACAAATCTGAGTGACTGTGTATTGAACTGAAGTTAATTGAGGTGTATTGTGCCTGGTAGTCATCTTGAACCAGGGTCTGCAACAAACTGGTGCTTCGTGGTGACAATGCTTCTCTGTTCCAGGCTCTTACAGCGCTGCTTTCTGATGACAGCAAGTTTGGCTTTATTGTAATAGATGGTAGTGGTGCACTCTTTGGAACTCTTCAAGGAAACACAAGAGAAGTCCTGCACAAATTCACTGTGGATCTTCCAAAGAAGCATGGTAATGCACTGGTTTGTCTCTAAACTGCTCACAGCTGGATACCAATGTGTTGGGAGGGGGATGTGAAGGTAGAAGCAGGGAACGTAGCCTGGATGTGTGCAGCTGAACTCAATTCTTTGCTCCCTTGAAATCTGACAGCAAAGCTTCTAGTCTCAGCCTTCTATCAAAATTAATGAATCACAGTAATGTGCAGTTGATCTCCTTGCAGGGGTACTTGTTATTTCTTGGTGCATCTGGCCATTTATTTGGTTTGGGGATAGCTTTAACTAAAGATTTCTGGGTAGTATTGTAATTTGCATCTCAGGGTATTGCATGCAAGCAATGATGAAAAGCACAAGCCTGTTCCTTCAGCAGCACAGCAGAGCAAGCCCAACTCTAGTTCCTTGATGTTGTGCTGCATTGCAGTAAGCCACCAATGAATTTAGTGAATTGTCTGTTAGCTACTCTTGGTTTATTGTCCTTCTCTGTAGCTGTAGAGTAGGACGTGTTTCTGTAGCAGAGAATACTGGGTAATAGTATGTCAGCAAGAATGGTGTGTGAGGCAGTGGAAATAGCTTTTACTGAAGGTACAGGATATAGAGCGTGCAGATGTGCAAAATTTCTATAGAGTTGCAATCTGTACTTCAAAAATAAATAAATAAACACGCTGTGAGATGCACGGAGAAAAATCTTTCTGTGAATAAATAACCGTTTGCTTGCTGTTCCGACTGAATGCCCCTAGCTCAGCTTGTGGCAAACTCATTCTGAAGGCTGCATCTGCCCTTGGCTTCACTTATTCGGGGCCCAGTGGGGACCGTGTACTAACAACCTTCCTCAAATGAGAAGTCTTCCAAATTGCTACCTCACATCTGTTCTCTTGTAAAGGTAGAGGAGGGCAGTCTGCCCTGCGTTTCGCTCGTTTGAGAATGGAGAAACGACACAACTATGTAAGGAAGGTAGCAGAGACGGCGGTGCAGCTGTTCATTTCTGGCGACAAGGTGAACGTGGCCGGTCTCGTTCTGGCTGGATCGGCCGACTTCAAAACTGAATTAAGTCAATCTGACATGTTTGATCAGGTGAGTGCCCTTCCCTGAGTAAAGATCAAATGTGGAAGCTGTCGGTAGTAACGTGGTGCTATTACAGTAGCTCTGGCATAAGGTGCAGCTCCAGAAACAAGTAACCTTGCTGTCTTAAGTGTTTTCACTTTTTTCACTCTGAAAGCTCTCTGAGATCCCTCTGACTCAGAATAACCTCTGCTTGCAAGTGAACAAAATAAATTAATGATGTGACTCTCGCCAGGTATTTATTCTTGAGGTGTTGTGAAGCAGTTCTATTATGGTAAAGCTGTGTAATACTTTCTCTTTTTTTTTTCTTGCTTAGCGGTTGCAATCCAAAGTGCTCAAACTAGTTGACATTTCCTATGGAGGAGAAAATGGATTCAATCAAGCAATTGAGTTGTCAACTGAGGTCCTCTCCAATGTGAAATTCATTCAAGAGAAGAAACTAATAGGTATCTGGCTTCATATTTAGTGTTTTCCTGAGCCAAATGTTCTTCACTGAATACTCTGATCTTGTTTTAGGCTTGGTTGAGTGCATGCACTTCCTGAATTGAGAAAAGCACAGCTTGCAGTGATGCTTTCTGCTCTCCAGACATCTCCTTAAATGTTGCAGGATGTAATGGCACTTCAGGAAGTGTTTGCTTTGCTGCTTTTTTCCCCACCAGGGCTCCTCTGACCTTCTGTCTATCGTTTCATCAGCGGTTGCCTTAGTTTCAGGCATTCTGGTGACATTGGCATGGGAGTGAAGAAAACATTTCCTCAGATTGTTTGCATCTTCAGCATAAGAACTAAGATTTGATTTTAAGATGGCAGTAGAAATGGTCCCTTGTCTGACTGTCAGCAGACAGATGCTGCTGATTTGAAAGTATAATAGGGCAGTAGTAACAATAGCTACCTTGCACTAAAGAGAACAAAGTTAAATAGTGTCTGCTGGTGGATCAGTGCAACTGATCGTTCCTTAGCTGAGGTAAGCCTTTAAATGGATCGAGATTCCTGACAGGGCAGGGTTTGACAGAAGATTCATTGTCAGTAAATCAGCTCTAAGCTATGAGCTCTGATGAGGTGTCATACACCTTACTTTCCTACAGCAACACTGCAGTCCTCAATTTCTTCTTGCATTCAGATCAGGCTTGTTAAAAACCCACATGATGTGATCTTTGTTCATGACAATCTATTTCTTTGTATCTTGGCTACAGGACGATACTTCGATGAAATCAGTCAGGACACGGGGAAGTACTGCTTTGGCGTTGAGGATACACTAAAAGCTTTGGAGATGGGAGCAGTAGAAATACTGATAGTCTATGAAAATCTGGATATAATGAGATACGTTCTGCACTGCCAAGGCACCGAGGGTAGGTGGTGCTTCCGTGAGACTGAAAGGTCCATGAGGAGTTTGACACCTAAGCCATCTTACTTGGGTAGACCATGCAGTTCAGCTTCACACAGAGCTGGGAAGGCAGGCAGTGTCAGCCCTCTGTGTGTGATGGCTCTGTCTCCAGTCTCCTGCTGATTTTAACCTGTTTCTGATAGTCTCATCCAACCTAATATTTTTTTTTCTTCCTTCTCAGAGGAGAAGATCCTGTATTTGACCCCAGAGCAAGAGAAGGATAAGTCCCACTTCACAGACAAAGAGGTATTTTAGCTTTGCAGGTGGTAGTTTTATTCTCGGTGTACTGGTGAAGCCAAACTCTGAATGTCTGACTTAGTTTGTCACAAGCACGTGAGCACGATGAGCTTTCTTGCACTCAGAGGAGACCTTGTGTTGGTAGTCTGTGGCTCATCAGGTTCAGTATAACCCCTGGATTCTGCCTTGGTTTTCTCCATCCAGTCTTTCATGCTGTTCGTTCTGAGGCTGTGTAATTTAGGTGAGGTGATAGGCCAAGGTAGTGTCTTTGACCACTGTCAACCCATTCACCAGAGGGGTTTGGTAGCTGCTATGCATCATGTGGTCTAAGGTCCCAGATATTATTCCCTGCTCTTTGCTCCCTGCTTCAGTCAATTAAAAAAAAAAACCTAAATACTGTTACGTGAATTTAAGTGCAAGGGAGTATTTGCTGCTAGATACATTTGAAATATGTATCTGTCATTCACTGTCTGTGCATTTCATGCCTTTACAGGCTGGAAAACCTCAAGGAGGGGGGTCTGTATTGTTTGACTGTAGTGTAAGCTGAGCAAAAGTCTGTCCCTTACAAAGATGGTGGTCATCATTATCTTGCTTTAGGACTGCCAGCACAGCCATTCCCAGCTGCTTTTTCTCCTTTTGGGGGTAATTGCTAATTCCTTCTATGTGCAGAAGGTTTACGTTATTATCTGAAGTGATGCAGTGTTTCTATGCCAATAATCACTTGACCTTCTACTTAAAACACTCTGCTTTTTGCCTCTGTATTTGCATAGACCAGTATTTCCCAGAGTAAACAGTGCCTGGCTAGATGAGTGCCAATGAACTGTTTGCCAGGCACAAAGTAAATCTAAAGAAACAGTGAAAACCAAGTGTAGCATGACGTGACAGTTGAGTGGGAGAATAAATACTTCCTCACTGACTTCCGTGGTATGGAAGCCCAAAACAAGAGCTGTCAATATTTAATCTCTTAGCACCAGGAGTCTTGTGCTTGTGCCAGCAACGTCTACCACTCAGACCCTGGCAAATGTCATGCTGCTCTGACCTGTGGAGCATGAAGGCTAGCGTGTCTGTCTGAAGACAGACAAGACGCTGATGTTGAAGCCAAAGACAATTCACAGTATGAGTGTTATTGACAGTTAACATGCAATGACTGTAACATTCTTTTTTTCCTCCCCAAATGTCTACACAGACTGGCCAAGAACACGAACTGATAGAAAGTATGCCCCTTCTGGAGTGGTTTGCAAACAACTACAAGAAATTTGGAGCAACATTGGAAATTGTTACAGACAAATCACAGGAAGGATCCCAATTTGTCAAAGGATTTGGAGGAATTGGAGGTAAACTGCAGAAGAAAAATATTGCTGTGTTTTTTTTTTTTTGTAATGGGTGATCTGATAATCTGGTGCCAGCACAAATGGAGAACTAAATAGATGAGTCCTGCTCTTACTCATCATTACACCAGTTTAAGAAACTATTGTGTTCAGTGGGAATCTCCAGGATGTGTTCCACGTGCAGCGAGATGCTGCTGCATGTTAGGCAGCTGTCACTTTCAGGCTGTTCCTCAGATTGTTTTGTCCTTCAGAGTGCACAGGGGATGGATTGTCCTTTCCAGCTGCTGAATTTCAGAAGGGCTGTGGACTGCTTCCATCTGTATGTACAGTTGTTTTGTGGAATACTGAGCCCTACTATGTAGAAACAGTGTATGACAAACACAAGTCTCATTTTTGAAGCAGTTGGATATATTACTTGTCTCTCAAAACTTACCTATATTTCACCCTCCAGTCTTGAGCTTCTTTTCAAGAGAAAGTGTTATTAGACCAGCTTTGTGGAGAAATGAAAGTTCTGCAGTCATTTAGGCCATCTCTTAAACTCACCACCCAGCTTAGCCTTTAGTCTGCTGGAGGTGCAGGTAGTTCGCAGTCTTCAGTCTGACAAAAGTCAGTAGCAGAGTAGAGCAAACACACCGGCCACACACCTTGTTTTCCCTGGGGTATCTGTTGTGTATTCGCTGATATGCCACATGCTGTGCGTAGTTAAAATAGAGATGAGCAAAGAGGGATTTCTAGGGGTTGAAGGACAGCACTCAGGAAATAAGCTTGAGGAGTTTGGCTGTGTATAAAACAGCACGTTTCTAACCTTTTGAGGGTTTACAATTGTAGGAGTCCTTCTTGTCCTGCCAGATCCAGGCTCTTTGCATGGTGGGATACTGTTTGCTACCAGTTCAGGCTTCAGTTTCTGCAGTTCAAATAAACTTCACCTAGGTAAATGTTTCCAGGGGTAAATGCATCCCAGATACCTGGCTTGGCTTGTGGGATAAAAAGTCCAGGAACACGGCTGCTGAGTTCAGCTTATACTCCATTGTAAGAGTTGCTTCAACATCAGATGCTCTCTGAATTTAACCTCTAGGCCTTAGTCAGAGCAGTCATATTAGGACAAGTGACCCATTTCTGGTGCTTCTTGGAGATGCAGTCCTCCTAGAAGTGGACCAGCTTTGCCATAAGAAAGTAGATCTGTGCTGGGCAGGTAGGTATTTCTTCCTTTTGGCGGTGTATTATGTTGAGCTTTGACATGTGGCTGTGGCATTTTCGCTCTAGCAGCGTGGCTGTCAGCCATCAGCTCGAACCTATCTTGCAATACAAATGCAAAGGTAGCTTCTGCAAATTCAGGCGAGGAAACTCTTGATGTACAGGGAGGGAATAAACTTGTCTGTGCCGTTCTAGCTCTTTGAATTTGGAAGAAGCTAAAGTGTGTTGTTTTTACCAGGTATCTTGCGGTACCGAGTGGACTTCCAGGGAATGGAATACCAAGGAGGAGACGATGAATTTTTTGACCTTGATGACTACTAGGTAGTCGACCTGGGTCCGGCAAAACGTGCCTCGCCCCTCCAGCATCCAACCCAAGGAGCAAACTCATGGTGGAAAACACAACAGATCCCTGCCTTAGAATTGGAACATTTCCAGAACTTGATCCACAAGCATTGGATTTAAAAAAGCAAAACCCTACACTTTGATTTGTCATAGTGTCAGTACAGCAGCAAACTACTAAGTTCCTATATGCCACTTTGGACTAATTTAAAAAGAATCCCAATTTTTACTTTTACTCAATGGTGAAATTGGTTGCTCTTGTATTTTATGAAAATGATTTTTTTAACCTTCATGATGCATTAACTGCTGTAAACCTCTTCCTTCAAAAATTAATAGAAGTAAGATCCTACTGGTTTGTTTCTTTTTACTTTGATTGGAGAAATCAATTGCTGCATTTTGCAGCAACGTGACCCATTTACATGGCATTCTCAGCTTAGACTGCAGAAGAAGAAATGTAATGAAATTGGAGCCATTCATTCTCTTCAAAAGAATGAGAAAGCACTTACCTTAGAGTGCTAGCTTTATAAGGTGTGGCTTGCAAATTCAGATGGTTTGGGGAGGCTTACCAGCCAAACGTGCTTTACCTATTTGCAGAAGCAGTGCTCTTACAAACTAGGAAATGCACTTCACTGATTGCAATGAAAATGCTGCTGAGGTCTTGGGCTTAATTGGATTTGAGCAGTGCAGCCTTCAGGATTTTTTTTCAGTGTTGACAAAAATAAACATGATTTAAGTGAAGTAAGGTACACTTTGTTTTGTTCCTCAGTAATTTTTTTGTTTTGTTTTTGCTTTAGGACTGCGTAAGGTTTCCTTGATAATGTGAATTTGATCGAACCCACAGTTCTTTAATGGAAGCGGGTGATTTCCAGAAATAATCAGTAATCTGAGGCCTTGGCTAAAACCTTAGTGCTGGTGATTTGGGCCACTTGATACTGACGTGAGCTTCAGCACAACCCACCAAGATGTCTGTCTCCCAGCACTAAGGAAGTCTGTTGTAGTGGCTCTCAAGTGTCCTGTAAATCTGATGCTGAACTCCAGTGCGCCCTTAACGGGTTAAAACTTCTGGTTGCATCAAGACTCAAAAGCTTTTTGTCATGCCTGCTCTATAGGATGCGTTTCCATCTGTTAGCGATGGCTAAGGGTTTTTCAAGTGGTCCTGCAGGCGGAGGATGAAGTTAGCACAGGTGCAAGATGATGCACGTCTTGTGTCTTTTGGGGGTTATTGGGTTCTGCGATGGGCACTGTGACATCTTTGTGCCTGGGAGTTCTGTTCTCACTGGGATCGCTCTGAATGCATCAGTCAAAAGCAGCTTCTGTTGCTAGTTGCATACCTGCCTATTTTTTTTTTCCAGTAATCCTGTTTCACTTGAATGGAGGAGGAGCTTGTCTTAAACTTCTGCCACACTGTTCTTTGAGGTCCAAAATTACTCTCATTGTGAGCAATATGACTTGTATAACCCTGGTTTGTAACCTGGCAGATGGCTTTGCTGTTGTTTTCACATCAAAGCTGGAATCTCTCCGGAAGGTGTGGCTGGGTCTGCCGGGGGTGCACACAAACCCAGGGCTGAGCACACCTGCGGTCTTCACAGCGGTATGTTCTGGATTTTGCCATTGTAAATGGGTCTAATGTGACATGACAAGACCAGAGAAATTGGATGTAAATTTACATTTTTGAATATACTGCTTGTTGTTTCACATGATACATTAGGGTATGCAGCTCCTTTTTGTAGTTTTTATTTTTACTATTTAAGTTTGGAAATGATGCCAAATTTTTGTATTTCTTTAATCAATGTGTTCTCTTCAGTGATATATATTGCATTATATATTGATGTGTAATCAATATATACTGATATGTATTACACTTACACATACAAACACGTTAAATGGGGGTGAAAAATCCTAGCCTTTGCATACTATATAGCCTCTGCAGAGAGATCCCAAGCAGTGATATCTTGGTGTTGTGATGTACAGAAATGGAGAAGAGTATTAAACCATATTTAAGAATATAGTATGGACTCCTGATTTATTTTCTTTAGTCCAGGAAATGCCTCCTTTACTCTGTTCTGGGCCAGCGAGGCTTCAGATCCATACTTGAGTTTTAAGGTGGCTTTCTCAAGCTAAGCTTGAGAAATATCTTGTTTCCTCATCGTGCTGAGCTGCTCTCTTAAGCTGTGGCAGAAATCTGACTTCAGAGGGGGATAAAAAAAAAAAAAACCGCACCAATAAAAGGTTCAGATGAGGGTGTGCTGTATTACCTAAGGTGGGCTTTTTGAACAACAGAGCTGAAAAAATACTGAGCAGGTGCAGGAACTGGCACTTAGTGCTCCCATCACAGATCACTTGAGTGTTGAGAGGCCCATCTTAGCCAAGCCTTCAGTGCAGGACTAACCCAGATCAGAGCTGTACTTGCTGTACACCGGCCTACCTGCTGTGTTTTTTCCTGTATCCAAAACAGATGTATTGATGGCTTTGCCAGAGGGCAATATGGAAAAGATGCCATCGATAGCAGTTCTAACAGATGCTTTAAATCACCCTTCCACTGGTCTCACCTGGCAGCGATTGCCTGAAGCTGAGCACCCACCCTTGTGCAGCAGTGCCAGGACAGCAGGATGTGTGCCGCAGCTGCTGGGCTGCTCTCGCTTTCCATGTAGGCTAATACAGCAACAGGACGTGCTGCTTCTCTGGGGCAGTTTGAGATGGAGGAGTTCAGCTTCTGAGCTCGCTGCCTCGCTCCTTGGTCTGTGCTGTGCAGGCTGGTGGTTCTTGGGTTGCTGGGTGCTGGAGGCTGTGGAGCTGTGGGATTTCTGCTGATAAGATAAAAACGTTGCACGAAATGCTTTGCTGGGTGCATCTCGTGCTGTCTGCAGCCCTGGTATAAAAAGCTGACTGCATTCAGCTTGTGGTGCAGATCAAAGCATCGAGCTGAGATCAGCGTGAAATGAGGCACCCCGTCGGTCAGGGCACGTCATGGGAGAAGCAGGAAACGCGCACCCAGCCTCACCACTTGCTGTAACCAGGCTGTGGATGTATGTTGTTTTCAGGAAAAGCAAACATTTCTCAATTAACCTTTTAGTGGCTCTACCAGCAAACCTAGTTTCCGATGTTCAGTTTTGCATTCCAAGGAGAAAAGAGTAGCAGAGCCTGGCTGTTGAGGAGGGATGCCTGAGGGCTGCCTAGTTCGGTGTCACAAGAGCTCAATGCCAGACGTGCTTGGAAGCTGCTGTTACCTCCTATACTAATCTACTTGGCTGCTTCTCACATCTCTTTCCCTTCACGTTTCAGTGAGAAAACACAACTCGGTCTGGTTTGCAGAGTGGCCACGTGAGCGGGGCCCAGTCCCCTCACCGCGTGCCTCTGGCACCTTCCAGCTGGCAGACAGCAGAGGTGCTCGGGTCCCTAACATCACCCAGGGGCATGTCACAGCAGAAGGATGAGGCCACTGGGGAGAAAAGTGAAGAAACTTGCGTGTAACTGCTGACATAAGGGCACCAATCCCTTTAGCCCTTCAGAAATTGCTTGTGTCGCAGGCTCGCTTCTGTCTGAGTTGCAAGGCTCAGCGTTAGCACTAGGATTGTCTCATTTGAAAGCACTGACTTAGTCTTTTTTTTCCACCCTGAATAGTGCCACGGGCTCGGGGTGGTGACAGGCACCTACTCCGCCTGGCATGTGCCTGTGGAGCTCAGAGGTGACCACGTGCCCCCGCAGGAGCTCGTAGGGTGGGCGGTTCGTGCTTAAAAGCCTTGCAGCCTGCCTTCCAGCATCACTGCTGTACTGCGGGCTGCTCACTGAGCATCCTCCTGGAAGGGATCTGCTCTGGATTTGCTGGCTGAATTTTTATTTTATGCAGATTAAGTCCATCCCACTCTTATTGCATCCCCCCGTCCAGTTTTAAGTTGGCAATGCGTGTTCAGGTGTTTGGATAATAGTCTTTTTAAACAGTGCTTTTTGCATAGCTGTAATTGCAGTCAAATCTTGCCCTTTAGAACTCGTTATTCAGGGCGCTGGAGCCTGGCCCGCGTGTTGTCGCTAGCAGCCTACAGCTGCCATTGTCCTGGTAAGCTGAGCGCAGCCGGCGGCGCTGAAAGGCAGCTCTGGAATTTCGCTTGGCTATTTTTAGTCAGCGGCAAAAAACTGCACTTCCAACACTTTTGAATCTTTGTCGGTGCATAAATAAATCAAAGGGCAAACGCTGGCCGTTCACTAACAGCAGGACACTGGAGTGACCTTAACCTGCAGCTGCGGGGTCAGCAGGGGTGAGCCCCTCTCCTTGCTGCAGGGCTGCTGCCTTGCATGAGAGGAAAAGGGGCTGCGAGGTGGTGGCATGGCCTGTCCTGCTCTATGGAGCTGTCTGATCATTGCCATGCTGAGGTCGTGGCTGGCTCCTGGCCCTTCTTCCCATGCCTCTTTGCAGGCCGCTTCCCTTTGCCTCCCCTCCACATAGAGGGAGATTTCCCTCAGTTCCTGGGGTGCTATACTTGCAGGCCGGCTCCTGGAGCAGCTGTTGTCATCCCATGGATGTGGCAGCTCTGAAATCCAGGACCTGGAGAGCAGAGCTCCTGAAGGATACCATGTGTAAGTCTGGGCTGCTGAACTGCTTGGCAAGCGTTGGATTATTCTTTTCAATCCTCTCACCTCTACAGCTGCAAGGCAAAACCTCTTTCTAACCTGTGGTTTCTCTGCAAAGCTGCTTCACCTGTTGGGCCACCAAGTTTCTGCACTGGCACAAAATCACCGCATTCCACAGCAATGGGATCTCTGCAGCTGAGTTTCCTTGTCTGGCGGCCCTTGCTGTATGCCCAGGACTGCACTGCTGCTCTCACCCTGCACACCCCATAGTCTCCAGCTGCTGACAGACACTGCCCAGTCTCTGGCAGCTCTGTGCAGGTAGGGCAGGACTGATTGCTGTGATGGTGGGGATGCCCATGGGGACCCTGATTGTGCAGAGCCACCAAAAACTGGCGGCCAGTTCTGGGCCTGATCCTGCTCTTGGTATTGGCTAGGTTCAGATCTTGGAGAGAGGTGAAAGCCAGGCTGCAAACTGGGGATGCTGCTGGGTGAAGCCATGGCACTGCAGGAGGGAGATGGCACATCCCACAAAGCCTCAGCCCCTGAACGGGGCTGGTGGTTTCCATCATGCTGTGCTGCTCACATTGGCATGGGTAAAATCCTCCAAAGATTCTGGGGCACTCCTGAGCCACATGGGTCCCCAAGCAGCTGCTGTCTGAAGGGGCACAGTGCTGTGCAGCCCTGGGCAGCAGGCACAGGGGCCACACATAGGCTCACAGAATCCTTCTGCATCTCCTGCTGGTGTCTGGGGAACTGCTTTCAGCCCAGGTGGCCATTAAGAAAAGCTTGTGGGTGTCCCATGCCTGTGTGGTACACACTACCAGTGGAGGGGTGTTCAGGAGGGAGATGCTCAGTACAGACCTCTGGGTTTCCCCAGATGAGGTATTCCTGGGTTCTAAGGGCTGGATTTACCCCAATTAGAAGAATGTATTCTTTGTGGACAGGAGGGCATGGAGGCAGGCAACTCACCTAAGAGCTAATAGTGTGAAAAATCCTTTTTCTGTTAAGGAGAATGGAGAATAGAGAAGGAAAAGTGGCAGAAAGACAAGGCAGGGAGAGCCATCCTCTGGATGCTGTCCTTGAGGAAAACCAGGCAGCTTTGAATGGCTGCAGGCAGCCTGGCCCTGCGGGTCCTGCAAGTTGTGCTCCTGGGGCTCGTCACGCCATGACAAAACTATGTGGCCCCATGCCACAGCTCTCTGGGGCCGTCCCCAGGCAGCCCCATTGTCCCTCAGGTGCTGCAGCCCTTGTGAATGGCTTTGCTGCTGCTGCTGTTCTGCCTTTTCCTTGTGAAGTGTCTGACCTGGAGGACAGAAAGCAAGAAAGGAAAAGTTAGCTTAGAGATTGTCTCTGTTTATAGAAGGACTTTTCTTATCTGTTTAAGGCTTGCAAGGTTGCTGAGTTCTCGGCTCACCCTATTGAGGAACATGCTTTGGGAGGGTGGGACGTGAGGATGCCTCAATCCTGCACCTGGGCTTTGTCGTCACTGCTGTTTCATCACACACCAGCACGCCCCATCTCTTCCTCATTGCTCCTTTCTTCCCCCTTTCACCACGATGATATCTCATCTCCACTTAATCTTCTTATTTTATTATACCAGAGTGGATTTTATTTGCAGCTTACTGAATTTTAAACACTTCCCTCCCAGGTGTGACAGAGCCTGGGCAGCCGCCCTCAGCCCACAGCAATTGCAGAGACCTTTGTAAAGCAATGGGGTGTAGGGGTGGTATTCCTCTAGGCCCACCTCTGCATTTCCAGGTTCCTGCTGGGAGCTAGGACTGCTTCCTGTGGAGAAAATCAAGACATATCTGGAAAGATGTGACAGCATGTCTTCAGAGGTGTAAAAACAAGGATATTCCAGGCATCCCAGTTAGAAAATAATGAGGAGGGTGCATGATTTTGACTGCAGTGGAGCTTGGGGCATCCCTGAGTGCTGCAGGGTGCAGAGCAGTGGTGCTGGGACAGCTGTGTCACAGCCCATTCCTGCCAGTTTGATGAGGGCTGATCACAGGTCTGCACAGGTCAGCTCTGTTCCAGCTTTGGGATGATTCTCTCTGCCTCTCATCTGCACCATGCAGTCGCAGTGACCACAGGAGCTGTGTGTGCAGCAGTGGCACAACCCCAGGGCTGCTCCAGCACACCCCATCCGGCCATGAGTCATGGGATCCGAGCACGGCAGCTGGGCACGGCTTCACTTCCCACACCTGATCTCCATTTCCTTCCCTGATTCATTATCTCCACATCTGTATTTAACAAACAAGGCCGCAGGAGGAGCGGGCATGGTGCTGAGCCTGTGTCCCAAGCAGGTGGACGCCCGGAAGTTCCCATTCAGCAGCGCTGCTGCCTGTGACAAAAGCCACGTGTCCAGCCATGTGGCGTCCTTGTGCTGAGCAGCCTGCAGCCATGCAGGTTTTGCTGCTCCAGCCCTGCAGGGCCCTGCTGTACGGGCCCTTCCTGCAGCCTGAGTTACAGCTCTGTGCTGGCCGGGGTTATTGCATCTGCCATAAGGCGGGTGTAGGAGTTGTTACACATCCAGCTCTTTATCAAAATTAATAATAAATCATCAAACCTTGTGTCATCCATTTTGGATACAAAATATTCATTTGATAGAAGAAGAAACATTTTCATACTTGGAGGGTGCTTGTCCCTCCCCTAAGGAGAACATTTGATTGTATCCTGCTCATACCAGCTGTAAGTGAAGTAATTATTCTTCCAGCAGGGACATTTGAATTATATCTGCCCTTGCTTTCCTGCACTGCAGCGCATTACTGGCCATTGAGCACCCTGCCATCCCTATCCAGCAGCTGAGTTAACCAGGATTTAGAACACACACCCAAAGATGTGCTCCTCAAATTGTTGTAGCAATTCACCAGAGCAAAGTGATTGACTCTACCAGAGCTTCAAACCACTCTAGGAATGTTTGCCTATTTCTTTTCTTACATGTTCAGCAATGCTTTGCGCTTTCAGAAAACCATACAGTGGTGCCCAGGTGCACAGTGGTGCTTTGTAGGTGGCTCTGTGACATGGCATTGTCCTGGCCTGCAAGGCTCTTCCCTGCGTGTATTTCAAATTAGACCTACTGAATTTTTGCTTTGATGTCTCAAATATCTGCTGGCTTGTTTGGACCCTGGAGCGATCGGGATCTGTGCAGCAACCAGAGTACAACTTCATCTGCGAATCCTTAGTTGTAGGCCATGGTGTGAAGGTGGGAAGAATCCAGCCCGGCTCTCAGTCCCCAGTGCGGCAGGAGGGGCCCTGGGACACGAGTCCTGTGGGGATGGAGCATGTTGGGGCGAGGGCTGGGGTCGGTGCAAGGCGTTGAGGGACCTGGGGCAAGCATGTGGCCATGGCTGTGTTGAGCAAGTTTTGGCTGCAGCTGTGTTAACGTGGAAGCTCCTGAAGCACATCAGTCCCGTTTTCTCCACAGGGCACTGAGCAGCACCACAGCAATGGGGTTTGGTGGGCAGGGAGATGTGCCGGGCTCTGTTTGTGTTTAAATCCTGTGAAAAGGGTGTAGTCCTCATGGGAAGAATTCTTTATAGTATTGTTACGAATAAAGTACACTTCTGATATAAATGCACCACAAAGCAGGTGCCCTGTCAGCAATAAAGGACTTCCTGTCACTTCCATCTGCTCTACTCCACATTTTTAAACATTTGGCTCAGGTTTTAACAGGTAACAGAAAAACATGCTGAGGAGAGCTACTGAGAGCTTCCATCACAAGCGCAGCGTCGTAGTGCTGCGTTGTTACGCCAGATCGCTGCTGCTGACATTTTTGCTTCCAATTTTCAATGCCTATCACTGCATTCAGCGCCTTCTGCATCATCAGCTTGCGGCCCGCGCGACCTTGGTGGCCCAAAGCAGCGCTGTGCCGCTGTCCCCGTAACACTGCGCAGTCGCTGGCGGCCGTGTGGGACATCGGCAAGCCTCAGCGGCGGGCAGGCACACAGCCCGGGGCTCTGGGAGGGCTCCGGGAGCCGGAGGCGCTGCTCAGCACTGCGGGCCGCAGGTGCGGCTGGGCCATCCCCGCGCGGCGCCCGAGGGCTTCACCTCAGCGCCTCGGAGGAAACTAAGCGGGGCCAACTGCGAGCTACGGAGAAAACCAGGCTCAAAAAGTGAGATGCAACGAGCTGATCTGCGGGCAGGCCCTGCTGTGCGGATGGAGGCGACAGAGAACCCCACCGTTTCGCGGCCCCGCGCCATTTTCTCTGCCCAGAGCGGTCACACGGCGCGGTCGGGCCTGTTACCGCTCTCGGCCCGTCAGGCGGCGCGGCGCCTTCCCGGCACCCCCCGCGCGGCCGCAGTGCGCGCCGGGCGCCCCCTCAGCCAATAGGAGCGCGGCGCCGCGGGGGCCGCCGGGAGTTGAGGTTCGCTACGAGGAGAGCGGAGGCGGTGGGCGCCGCTTTTCTTCCGGGCGCCGTGACGTCACGTGCGTGCGTCCGCTCGTGCGTGCGTGCGCGAAGCGGGGGGGCGGGCGAGCGGCG